>NC_092708.1:398275992-398453811 GCF_047496885.1 Scyliorhinus torazame | reverse complement strand
GGGCAAAGGAGGGGGCGCACACCCCCTCCCCCCTCCCCCACTCCCCCTCCCCACACACCCTCCCCCACACACCCTCCCCCACACACCCTCCCCCCACTCCCCCTCCCCCACCCCCCGCACACTCCCTCCCCCCTCCCCACACACCCTCCCCCCACTCCCCCTCCCCCACTCCCCCGCACACCCCCTCCCCCTCCCCCACTCTCCCTCCCCCACTCCCCCTCTCCCTCCCCCACACACCCTCCCCCACACACCCTACCCCCACTCCCCCTCCCCACTCTCCCTCCCCCCACTCCCCCTCCCCCACTCCCCCTCCCCCTCCCCCACACACCCTCCCCCACACACCCTCCCCCACACACCCTCCCCCCACTCCCCCTCCCCCACCCCCCGCTCACCCCCTCCCCCACACACCCTCCCCCACACACCCTCCCCCCACTCCCCCTCCCCCTCCCCCACCCCCGCACACCCCCTCCCCCTCCCCCACTCTCCCTCCCCCCACTCCCCCTCCCCCACACCCCCTCCCCCACTCTCCCTTCCTCCCACTCCCCCTCCCCACACACCCTCCCCCACCCCCGCACACCCCTCCCCCTCCCCCCACTCTCCCTCCCCCCTCCCCACTCCCCCTCCCCCCACTCTCCCTCCCCCACTCTCCCTCCCCACTCTCCCCCCCCACCCCCCCACCACCCCCCCACCCCCCTCCCCCACCCCCCCCACTCTCCCTCCCCCCACCCCCCCACTGTCCCTCCCCCCACCCCCCTCTCCACCCCTCTCCCCCTCCCCCACCCCCCTCTCCCCACCCCTCTCCCCCACCCCCCTCTCCCCACCCCTCTCCCCCTCCCCACCCCTCTCCCCACTCACCCTCCTCCCTGATGCACACTCATTTGCACAGAGACGAGAGTTGAATACAACTGAGTCTTTATTACACTAAGATGTGTGGCCTCCTACAGCAGCTGGCGAAATGGCTGCTGTACGAGGAGCACACATATTTATACTCCGCCTACTGGGCGGAGCCAGCAGGCAGGGACTACCCCCGTACCTGTAGTACAGGGTTTTACCACACATCTTCTAATATGTACAACAGTGGTGATTACCACTCTCCCCACTCCCCCCTCCTCCCCACTCCCCCTCCTCCCCACCCCCCCTCCGCCCCACTCTCCCTCCTCCCCACTGCCCGCCTCCCCACTCCCCCTTCTCCCCCACTCCCCCTCCTCCCCACTCCCCCTCCATCCCACTCTCCCTCCTCCCCACTTCCCCCTCCATCCCACTCTCCCTCCTCCCCACTGCTCCCCACTCCCCCTACCCCTCCTCCCCACTCCCCCTCCTTCCCACTCCCCCTCCTCCCCACTCCCCCTCCTCCCCACTTCCCCTCCTCCCCACTTCCCCTCCTCCCCACTCCCCCTCCTCCCACTCCACCTCCTCCCCACTCCCCCTCCCCCTCCTCCCCACTCCCCCTCCTTCCCACTCCCCCTCGCCCCCACTCCCACTCCTCCCCGCTCCCCCTCCTCCTCGCTCCCCCTCCTCCCCACTTCTCCTCCTCCCCACTCCCCCTCCTCCACACTCCCCCTCACCCCCACTCCCCCTCCCCCCCAATCCCCCTCCTCCCCACTCTCCCTCCTCCCCACTCCCCCTCCTCCCCACTCCCCCTCCTCCCCACTCCCCCTCCTCCCCACTCCCCCTCCTCCCCACTCCCCCTCGCCCCCACTCCCCCTCGCCCCCACTCCCCCTCCTCCCCACTCCCCCTCGCCCCCACTCCCCCTCGCCCCCACTCCCCCTCGCCCCCACTCCCCCTCGCCCCCACTCCCCCTCGCCCCCACTCCCCCTCCTCCCCACTCCCCCTCGCCCCCACTCCCCCTCGCCCCACTCCCCCTCGCCCCCACTTCCCCTCGCCCCCACTCCCCCTCGCCCCCACTCCCCCTCCTCCCACTCCCCCTCGCCCCCACTCCCCCTCGCCCCCACTCCCCCTCCTCCCCACTCGCCCTCGCCCCCACTCCCCCTCGCCCCACTCCCCCTCGCCCCCACTCCCCCTCGCCCCCACTCCCCCTCGCCCCCACTCCCCCTCCTCCCCACTCCCCCTCCTCCCCACTCCCCCTCGCCCCCACTCCCCCTCGCCCCCACTCCCCCTCGCCCCCACTCCCCCTCGCCCCCACTCCCCCTCCATGTTTTACGATTACATCATGACTGATCTGTGTCCAAATTTAATTTACCCGCCGTACAATTGATTCCAGCTGCCAGCTGATTCCGAGCCAGCTCATGGTGCAGTTTTCATTCTGAGTGATTCTTCAAAATCTATTTATTCACCAGAATCTTCAAAGTCAGGTTAATTCCCAGATTGAAACCTGCCAACAACTCCGGATTAGAGAGAGCGAGATCGGTGTCGCATTGGATCCATGGGATCATGATGCAGTGTGCGCCGTCGCCCTGGGTCACACTCGGCGATGCCAGGAGATCGGACTGCAGGTCCAGGCTGCCGAGCAGGCCCTCCGAGCTCTCGATCGATTCCTGCGGTTAATGCGAGGGATGGAGGAACAGGGGGATCGTGCCTTGGAGGGAGCTGTGCAGGCTGCTGCAGCGAGGCTGGAGAAGGAAAAGGAGAGCAGGCTCCTGTGGGGCACCGCACTGGACTTGGATAAATCATTGACTGCGGCCCAGATTTACCTGAAGGACGGAGTTTCAGGGAAAAGGATCTGCTGCCGAGATCTTGCTCTGGCGCTGGGCTGCCAAGCGGGCGGTGTTGGGCTGGGACTGGTAAGGCAGGAGAGCGTGGCACGGGAAGAATTACAGAAAGCATTCTGCACCAGGCAAAGCCTTCTCATCAGCGACCTGCAGCAAATCCAAACCAGAGCCCGAGAAAGCGGGTTAAGTGACGCCACTCTTCCTGGAGTACAGCAAAGGTTAGTAGAGAGACATGGACAACCCTTGGACACACGGCTGGTCACACAACCTCTACCTGTCTACCTCTCTTCATACCATGATGCTAACCTGAAATTTGAAATGGTTTCCTGGGACTGATGGTGAATTGTTGGAAAAAATGCTTATCCTCCATCTAATCATCGGGGGACGAGAACCACAGCTACAAGGGAGGACAGAATAGTTGTAGAGGTGAAAAGAAGGGCTGATCTCAGAGGGGTTTTTACTTTTCAGAGTTCAATATTATTTGTCAGATTTTAGATTATTGAACCAACAACAGCAACTTGTATTGACAGAGTCTCTTTAACCTAATTAAACATCGCAAGGTGTGACGCAGGAATATTATTGAGCAAAATTTATCACAGAGCCACATCAGCTAATATTAGGGCAGGTGGCCAAACGCTTGGCGAAAGAGGCAGATTATAAAGAGCATCTTACAGAAGCAGAGTGGAGAGATGGAGAGGTTTGGGAAAGGGATTCCAGAGCTTGGGACCCAGGCAGCTCAGGACACGGCCAATGGTGGAACGAATAAAATCAAGAGACCGGAATTAGAGAGCACAGGGATCTCGGTGAGGGGAGGAGATTGCAGAGATGGACGGGGAAGGATTGGAAAACAAGGATGAGAATTTTTAAATTGAGATGTTTCCTAACCATGTTCAATTGTTCTAAAATGACCAATAAATAAATAATCTTTATTGTCATAAGTAGGCTTACACTAAGACTGCAATGAAGTCACTGTGAAAATCCCCTAGTCGCCACATTCCGGCGCCTGTTTGGAATCACAGAGGGAGAATTCAGAATCCTCAGCTGGTACTGCATAAATCAATGCCAGGGAGGAAGGTAGCAAAGGAGGATTAAAGAATCTGCGGATTAACATTTTAAAAATCAAATGCAATTTGTAAGAATCTCGTCTTGGTTAGTGGAGGTGGATCATTAAAGGTCAGCAAACAAAGGGAGGTTGGTAAATGGGACTAAGTGTGCGTAAGGACACAGGCAGCAGAGGTTTGGATGCAGGCAAAATTACTGAAACTTTAGAATCAGAGGATCATACAACACAGAGGCCATTCGCCCATCACGCCTGTGTTAGCACATTGATAAGACATCAATTAGTCCCAACTACCTACTCTTTCTCCATAGATCTGCAACATTTTCTTTTTCGAGTACTTATTCAATTCCCTTTTGAAAGTTATGACTTAATGTGTGTCACCCAGACGGTGTATTCCAAATCGTAGCCACTCGCTACCTAAACCAGGCGGTGCATTCCAAATCATAGCCACTCACTACCTAAACCAGACGGTGCATTCCAAATCATAACCACTCGCTACCTAAACCAGATGGTGCATTCCAAATCATAGCCACTCACTACCTAAACCAGACGATGCATTCCAAATCATAGCCACTCGCTACCTAAACCAGACGGTGCATTCCAAATCATAACCACTCACTACCTAAACCAGACGGTGCATTCCAAATCATAACCACTCGCTACCTAAACCAGATGGTGCATTCCAAATCATAGCCACTCACTACCTAAACCAGATGGTGCATTCCAAATCATAGCCACTCGCTACCTAAACCAGATGGTGCATTCCAAATCATAGCCACTCACTACCTAAACCAGACGGTGCATCCCAAATCATAGCCACTCGCTACCTAAACCAGATGGTGCATTCCAAATCATAGCCACTCACTACCTAAACCAGACGGTGCATCCCAAATCATAGCCACTCGCTACCTAAACCAAACGGTGCATTCCAAATCATAACCACTCACTACCTAAACCAGACGGTGCATTCCAAATCAAAACCACCCACTACCTAAACCAAACGGTGCATTACAAATCATAGCCACTCACTACCTAAACCAGACGGTGCATTCCAAATCATAGCTACTCACTACCTAAACCAGACGGTGCATTCCAAATCATAGCCACTCACTACCTAAACCAGACGGTGCATTCCAAATCATAACCACTCGCTACCTAAACCAGATGGTGCATTCCAAATCATAGCCACTCACTACCTAAACCAGACGGTGCATTCCAAATCATAGCCACTCACTACCTAAACCAGACGATGCATTCCAAATCATAGCCACTCACTACCTAAACCAGACGGTGCATTCCAAATCATAGCCACTCACAACCTAAACCAGACGGTGCATTCCAAATCATAGCCACTCGCTACCTAAACCAGATGGTGCATTCCAAATCATAGCCACTCACTACCTAAACCAGACGGTGCATCCCAAATCATAGCCACTCACTACCTAAACCAGACGGTGCATTCCAAATCATTGCTACTTACTACCTAAACCAGACGATGCATTCCAAATCATAGCCACTCGCTACCTAAACCAGACGGTGCATTCCAAATCATTGCTACTTACTACCTAAACCAGACGGTGCATTCCAAATCATAGCCACTCACTACCTAAACCAGGCGGTGCATTCCAAATCATAACCACTTACTACCTAAACCAAACGGTGCATTCCAAATCATAACCACTCACTACCTAAACCAGACGGTGCATTACAAATCATTGCTACTTACTACCTAAACCAGACGGTGCATCCCAAATTATAACCACTCACTACCTAAACCAGACGTGCATTCCTAATCATAACCACTCACTACCTAAACCAGATGGTGCATTCCAAATCATAGCCACTCACTATCCAAACCAGACGGTGCATTCCAAATCATAGCCACTCACTACCTAAACCAGACGGTGCATTCCAAATCATAACCACTCACTACCTAAACCAGACGGTGCATTCCAAATCATTGCTACTTACTACCTAAACCAGACGATGCATTCCAAATTATAACCACTCACTACCTAAACCAAACGGTGCATTCCAAATCATAACCACTCGCTACCTAAACCAGACGGTGCATTCCAAATCATAACCACTCACTACCTAAACCAGACGGTGCATTCCAAATCATAGCAACTCGCTACCTAAACCAGACAGTGCATTCCAAATCATAACCACTCACTACCTAAACCAGACGGTGCATTCCAAATCATAGCAACTCGCTACCTAAACCAGACAGTGCATTCCAAATCATAGCCACTCACTACCTAAACCAGATGGTGCATTCCAAATCATAACCACTCACTACCTAAACCAGACGGTGCATTCCAAATCTTAACCACTCGCTACCTAAACCAGACGGTGCATTCCAAATCATAACCACTCACTACCTAAACCAGACGGTGCATTCCAAATCTTAAACACTCGCTACCTAAACCAGGCGGTGCATTCCAAATCATAACCACTCACTACCTAAACCAGACGGTGCATTCCAAATCTTAAACACTCGCTACCTAAACCAGACAGTGCATTCCAAATCATAGCCACTCACTACCTAAACCAGACAGTGCATTCCAAATCATAGCCACTCACTACCTAAACCAGACGGTGCATTCCAAATCATAACCACTCACTACCTAAACCAGACGGTGCATTCCAAATCTTAAACACTCGCTACCTAAACCAGACAGTGCATTCCAAATCATAGCCACTCACTACCTAAACCAGACAGTGCATTCCAAATCATAGCCACTCACTACCTAAACCAGACGGTGCATTCCAAATCTTAACCACTCGCTACCTAAACCAGACGGTGCATTCCAAATCATAACCACTCACTACCTAAACCAGACGGTGCATTCCAAATCTTAAACACTCGCTACCTAAACCAGATGGTGCATTCCAAATCATAGCCGCTCACTACCTAAACCAGATGGTGCATTCCAAATCATAGCCACTCACTACCTAAACCAGACGGTGCATTCCAAATCATAGCCACTCACTACCTAAACCAGACGGTGCATTCCAAATCATAACCACTCACTACCTAAACCAGATGGTGCATTCCAAATCATAACCACTCACTACCTAAACCAGACGATACATTCCAATTCATTGCTACTTACTACCTAAACCAGACGGTGCATCCCAAATCATAACCACTCACTACCTAAACCAGACGGTGCATTCCAAATCTTAACCACTCGCTACCTAAACCAGAGGGTGCATTCCAAATCATAACCACTCACTACCTAAACCAGACAGTGCATTCCAAATCATAGCCACTCACTACCTAAACCAGACAGTGCATTCCAAATCATAGCCACTCACTACCTAAACCAGACGGTGACGTCTAAATAATAACTACTCACTAACTAAACCAGACGGTGCATTCCAAATCATAACCACTCGCTACCTAAACCAGAGGGTGCATTCCAAATCATAACCATTCACTACCTAAACCAGACGATGCATTCCAAATCATAGCCACTCACTACCTAAACCAGATGGTGCATTCCAAATCATAGCCACTCACAACCTAAACCAGATGGTGCATTCCAAATCATAGCCACTCACTACCTAAACCAGACGGTGCATTCCAAATCATAGCCACTCACTATCTAAACCAGACGGTGCATTCCAAATCATAGCCACTCACTACCTAAACCAGACGGTGCATTCCAAATCATAGCCACTCACAACCTAAACCAGATGGTGCATTCCAAATCATAGCCACTCACTATCTAAACCAGACGGTGCATTCCAAATCATAGCCACTCACTACCTAAACCAGACGGTGCATCCCAAATCATAGCCACTCGCTCTCTAAACCAGACGGTGCATTCCAAATCATAACCACTCGCTACCTAAACCAGACGGTGCATTCCAAATCATAGCCACTCACTACCTAAACCAGACGGTGCATTCCAAATCATAGCCACTCACAACCTAAACCAGATGGTGCATTCCAAATCATAGCCACTCACTATCTAAACCAGACGGTGCATTCCAAATCATAGCCACTCACTACCTAAACCAGACGATGCATTCCAAATCATAGCCACTCACTACCTAAACCAGATGGTGCATTCCAAATCATAGCCACTCACAACCTAAACCAGATGGTGCATTCCAAATCATAGCCACTCACAACCTAAACCAGACGGTGCATTCCAAATCATAACCACTCGCTACCTAAACCAGATGGTGCATTCCAAATCATAGCCACTCACTATCCAAACCTGACGGTGCATTCCAAATCATAGCCACTCACTACCTAAACCAGACGGTGCATTCCAAATCATAGCCACTCACTACCTAAACCAGACGGTGCATTCCAAATCATAGCCACTCACTACCTAAACCAGATGGTGCATTCCAAATCATAACCACTCGCTACCTAAACCAGATGGTGCATTCCAAATCATAGCCACTCACTACCTAAACCAGACGGTGCATTCCAAATCATAACCACTCGCTACCTAAACCAGATGGTGCATTCCAAATCATAGCCTCTCACTATCCAAACCTGACGGTGCATTCCAAATCATAGCCACTCACTACCTAAACCAGACGGTGCATTCCAAATCATAACCACTCACTACCTAAACCAGACGGTGCATTCCAAATCTTAACCACTCGCTACCTAAACCAGATGGTTCATTCCAAATCATAGCCACTCACTATCCAAACCTGACGGTGCATTCCAAATCATAGCCACTCACTACCTAAACCAAACGTGCATTCCAAATCATAGCCACTCACTACCTAAACCAGGCGGTGCATTCCAAATCATAGCCACTCACTACCTAAACCAGACGGTGCATTCCAAATCATAGCCACTCACTACCTAAACCAGGCGGTGCATTCCAAATCATAACCACTCGCTACCTAAACCAGATGGTGCATTCCAAATCATAGCCACTCACTACCTAAACCAGACGGTGCATTCCAAATCATAGCCACTCACTACCTAAACCAGACGGTGCATTCCAAATCATAGCCACTCACTACCTAAACCAGATGGTGCATTCCAAATCATAACCACTCACAACCTAAACCAGATGGTGCATTCCAAATCATAACCACTCACTACCTAAACCAGATGGTGCATTCCAAATCATAACCACTCGCTACCTAAACCAGATGGTGCATTCCAAATCATAGCCACTCACTACCTAAACCAGATGGTGCATTCCAAATCATAGCCACTCACTACCTAAACCAAACGTGCATTCCAAATCATAGCCACTCACTACCTAAACCAGACGGTGCATCCCAAATCATAGCCACTCACTACCTAAACCAGACGGTGCATTCCAAATCATTGCTACTTACTACCTAAACCA
Organism: Scyliorhinus torazame; assembly: GCF_047496885.1. NCBI lineage: Eukaryota > Metazoa > Chordata > Chondrichthyes > Carcharhiniformes > Scyliorhinidae > Scyliorhinus > Scyliorhinus torazame. Next base: position 398,444,739 of record NC_092708.1, on the reverse strand, counting down.
GACGATGCATTCCAAATCATAGCCACTCACTACCTAAACCAGACGGTGCATTCCAAATCATAGCCACTCACTATCTAAACCAGACGGTGCATTCCAAATCATAGCCACTCGCTATCTAAACCAGACGGTGCATTCCAAATCATAGCCACTCACTACCTAAACCAGACGGTGCATTCCAAATCATAACCACTCACTATCTAAACCACAGGGTGCATTCCAAATCATAACCACTCGCTACCTAAACCAGACGGTGCATTCCAAATCATAGCCACTCACTACCTAAACCAGACGGTGCATTCCAAATCATAGCCACTCACTACCTAAACCAGATGGTGCATTCCAAATCATAGCCACTCACTATCTAAACCAGATGGTGCATTCCAAATCATAGCCACTCACAACCTAAACCAGATGGTGCATTCCAAATCATAGCCACTCACAACCTAAACCAGATGGTGCATTCCAAATCATAGCCACTCACAACCTAAACCAGATGGTGCATTCCAAATCATAGCCACTCACAACCTAAACCAGATGGTGCATTCCAAATCATAGCCACTCACTACCTAAACCAGACGGTGCATTCCAAATCATAGCCACTCACTACCTAAACCAGATGGTGCATTCCAAATCATAGCCACTCACTATCTAAACCAGATGGTGCATTCCAAATCATAGCCACTCACAACCTAAACCAGATGGTGCATTCCAAATCATAGCCACTCACAACCTAAACCAGATGGTGCATTCCAAATCATAGCCACTCACAACCTAAACCAGATGGTGCATTCCAAATCATAGCCACACACAACCTAAACCAGATGGTGCATTCCAAATCATAGCCACTCACAACCTAAACCAGATGGTGCATTCCAAATCATAGCCACTCACTATCTAAACCAGACGGTGCATTCCAAATCATAGCCACTCACAACCTAAACCAGATGGTGCATTCCAAATCATAGCCACTCACTATCTAAACCAGATGGTGCATTCCAAATCATAGCCACTCACAACCTAAACCAGATGGTGCATTCCAAATCATAGCCACTCACTACCTAAACCAGATGGTGCATTCCAAATCATAGCCACTCACTACCTAAACCAGATGGTGCATTCCAAATCATAGCCACTCACTACCTAAACCAGATGGTGCATTCCAAATCATAGCCACTCACTACCTAAACCAGATGGTGCATTCCAAATCATAGCCACTCACTACCTAAACCAGACGGTGCATTCCAAATCATAACCACTCACTACCTAAACCAGATGGTGCATTCCAAATCATAGCCACTCACTACCTAAACCAGATGGTGCATTCCAAATCATAGCCACTCACTACCTAAACCAGATGGTGCATTCCAAATCATAGCCACTCACTACCTAAACCAGACGGTGCATTCCAAATCATAGCCACTCACTACCTAAACCAGACGGTGCATTCCAAATCATAGCCACTCACAACCTAAACCAGATGGTGCATTCCAAATCATAGCCACTCACAACCTAAACCAGGCGGTGCATTCCAAATCATAGCCACTCACAACCTAAACCAGATGGTGCATTCCAAATCATAGCCACTCACTACCTAAACCAGACGGTGCATTCCAAATCATAGCCACTCACAACCTAAACCAGATGTGCATTCCAAATCATAGCCACTCGCTCTCTAAACCAGACGGTGCATTCCAAATCATAACCACTCGCTACCTAAACCAGATGGTGCATTCCAAATCATAGCCACTCACTATCTAAACCAGACGGTGCATTCCAAATCATAGCCACTCACAACCTAAACCAGATGGTGCATTCCAAATCATAGCCACTCACAACCTAAACCAGATGGTGCATTCCAAATCATAGCCACACACAACCTAAACCAGATGGTGCATTCCAAATCATAGCCACTCACAACCTAAACCAGATGGTGCATTCCAAATCATAGCCACTCACTATCTAAACCAGACGGTGCATTCCAAATCATAGCCACTCACAACCTAAACCAGATGGTGCATTCCAAATCATAGCCACTCACTATCTAAACCAGATGGTGCATTCCAAATCATAGCCACTCACAACCTAAACCAGATGGTGCATTCCAAATCATAACCACTCACTACCTAAACCAGATGGTGCATTCCAAATCATAGCCACTCACTACCTAAACCAGATGGTGCATTCCAAATCATAGCCACTCACTACCTAAACCAGATGGTGCATTCCAAATCATAGCCACTCACTACCTAAACCAGATGGTGCATTCCAAATCATAGCCACTCACTACCTAAACCAGATGGTGCATTCCAAATCATAGCCACTCACTACCTAAACCAGACGGTGCATTCCAAATCATAACCACTCACTACCTAAACCAGATGGTGCATTCCAAATCATAGCCACTCACTACCTAAACCAGATGGTGCATTCCAAATCATAGCCACTCACTACCTAAACCAGATGGTGCATTCCAAATCATAGCCACTCACTACCTAAACCAGACGGTGCATTCCAAATCATAGCCACTCACTACCTAAACCAGACGGTGCATTCCAAATCATAGCCACTCACAACCTAAACCAGATGGTGCATTCCAAATCATAGCCACTCACAACCTAAACCAGGCGGTGCATTCCAAATCATAGCCACTCACAACCTAAACCAGATGGTGCATTCCAAATCATAGCCACTCACTACCTAAACCAGACGGTGCATTCCAAATCATAGCCACTCACAACCTAAACCAGATGTGCATTCCAAATCATAGCCACTCGCTCTCTAAACCAGACGGTGCATTCCAAATCATAACCACTCGCTACCTAAACCAGATGGTGCATTCCAAATCATAGCCACTCACTATCTAAACCAGACGGTGCATTCCAAATCATAGCCACTCACAACCTAAACCAGATGGTGCATTCCAAATCATAGCCACTCACTACCTAAACCAGACTGTGCATTCCAAATCATAACCACTCGCTACCTAAACCAGATGGTGCATTCCAAATCATAGCCACTCACTATCCAAACCTGACGGTGAATTCCAAATCATAGCCACTCACTACCTAAACCAGACGGTGCATTCCAAATCATAGCCACTCACTACCTAAACCAGGCGGTGCATTCCAAATCATAGCCACTCACTATCTAAACCAGACGGTGCATTCCAAATCATAGCCACTCACAACCTAAACCAGATGGTGCATTCCAAATCATAGCCACTCACTATCTAAACCAGACGGTGCATTCCAAATCATAGCCACTCACAACCTAAACCAAATGGTGCATTCCAAATCATAGCCACTCACAACCTAAACCAGATGGTGCATTCCAAATCATAGCCACTCACTATCTAAACCAGACGGTGCATTCCAAATCATAGCCACTCACAACCTAAACCAGATGGTGCATTCCAAATCATAGCCACTCACAACCTAAACCAGATGGTGCATTCCAAATCATAGCCACTCACTATCTAAACCAGACGGTGCATTCCAAATCATAGCCACTCACAACCTAAACCAGATGGTGCATTCCAAATCATAGCCACTCACTATCTAAACCAGATGGTGCATTCCAAATCATAGCCACTCACAACCTAAACCAGATGGTGCATTCCAAATCATAACCACTCACTACCTAAACCAGATGGTGCATTCCAAATCATAGCCACTCACTACCTAAACCAGATGGTGCATTCCAAATCATAGCCACTCACTACCTAAACCATATGGTGCATTCCAAATCATAGCCACTCACTACCTAAACCAGATGGTGCATTCCAAATCATAGCCACTCACTACCTAAACCAGATGGTGCATTCCAAATCATAGCCACTCACTACCTAAACCAGACGGTGCATTCCAAATCATAACCACTCACTACCTAAACCAGATGGTGCATTCCAAATCATAGCCACTCACTACCTAAACCAGATGGTGCATTCCAAATCATAGCCACTCACTACCTAAACCAGATGGTGCATTCCAAATCATAGCCACTCACTACCTAAACCAGACGGTGCATTCCAAATCATAGCCACTCACTACCAAAACCAGACGGTGCATTCCAAATCATAGCCACTCACAACCGAAACCAGATGGTGCATTCCAAATCATAGCCACTCACTACCTAAACCAGATGGTGCATTCCAAATCATAGCCACTCACAACCTAAACCAGATGGTAAATTCCAAATCATAGCCACTCGCTCTCTAAACCAGACGGTGCATTCCAAATCATAGCCACTCACTATCTAAACCAGACGGTGCATTCCAAATCATAGCCACTCACAACCTAAACCAGATGGTAAATTCCAAATCATAGCCACTCGCTCTCTAAACCAGACGGTGCATTCCAAATCATAACCACTCGCTACCTAAACCAGATGGTGCATTCCAAATCATAGCCACTCACTATCCAAACCTGACGGTGCATTCCAAATCATAGCCACTCACAACCTAAACCAGATGGTGCATTCCAAATCATAGCCACTCACTATCTAAACCAGACGGTGCATTCCAAATCATAACCACACACTACCTAAACCAGATGGTGCATTCCAAATCATAGCCACTCACAACCTAAACCAGACGGTGCATTCCAAATCATAGCCACTCACTACCTAAACCAGACGGTGCATTCCAAATCATAACCACTCGCTACCTAAACCAGATGGTGCATTCCAAATCATAGCCACTCACAACCTAAACCAGACGGTGCATTCCAAATCATAGCCACTCACAACCTAAACCAGATGGTGCATTCCAAATCATAGCCACTCACAACCTAAACCAGATGGTGCATTCCAAATCATAGCCACTCACTATCTAAACCAGACGGTGCATTCCAAATCATAGCCACTCACAACCTAAACCAGATGGTGCATTCCAAATCATAGCCACTCACTATCTAAACCAGATGGTGCATTCCAAATCATAGCCACTCACAACCTAAACCAGATGGTGCATTCCAAATCATAACCACTCACTACCTAAACCAGATGGTGCATTCCAAATCATAGCCACTCACTACCTAAACCAGATGGTGCATTCCAAATCATAGCCACTCACTACCTAAACCAGATGGTGCATTCCAAATCATAGCCACTCACTACCTAAACCAGATGGTGCATTCCAAATCATAGCCACTCACTACCTAAACCAGATGGTGCATTCCAAATCATAGCCACTCACTACCTAAACCAGACGGTGCATTCCAAATCATAACCACTCACTACCTAAACCAGATGGTGCATTCCAAATCATAACCACTCACTACCTAAACCAGACGGTGCATTCCAAATCATAGCCACTCACTACCTAAACCAGACGGTGCATTCCAAATCATAGCCACTCACAACCTAAACCAGATGGTGCATTCCAAATCATAGCCACTCGCTCTCTAAACCAGACGGTGCATTCCAAATCATAACCACTCACTACCTAAACCAGATGGTGCATTCCAAATCATAGCCACTCACTATCCAAACCTGACGGTGCATTCCAAATCATAGCCACTCACTACCTAAACCAGACGGTGCATTCCAAATCATAGCCACTCACTACCTAAACCAGGCGGTGCATTCCAAATCATAGCCACTCACTACCTAAACCAAACGTGCATTCCAAATCATAGCCACTCACTACCTAAACCAGGCGGTGCATTCCAAATCATAGCCACTCACTACCTAAACCAGACGGTGCATTCCAAATCATAGCCACTCACTACCTAAACCAGGCGGTGCATTCCAAATCATAACCACTCGCTACCTAAACCAGATGGTGCATTCCAAATCATAGCCACTCACTACCTAAACCAGACGGTGCATTCCAAATCATAGCCACTCACTACCTAAACCAAACGTGCATTCCAAATCATAGCCACTCACTACCTAAACCAGACGGTGCATTCCAAATCATAGCCACTCACTACCTAAACAGACGGTGCATTCCAAATCATAGCCACTCACTACCTAAACCAGACGGTGCATTCCAAATCATAGCCACTCACAACCTAAACCAGGCGGTGCATTCCAAATCATAGCCACTCACTACCTAAACCAAACGTGCATTCCAAATCATAGCCACTCACTACCTAAACCAGGCGGTGCATTCCAAATCATAGCCACTCACTACCTAAACCAGACGGTGTAGTCTAAATAATAACCACTCACTACCTAAACCAGACGGTGCATTTCAAATCATAGCCACTCACTACCTAAACCAGACGGTGCATTCCAAATCATAGCCACTCACTACCTAAACCAGGCGGTGCATTCCAAATCATAGCCACTCACTACCTAAACCAGGCGGTGCATTCCAAATCATAGCCACTCACTACCTAAACCAGGCGGTGCATTCCAAATCATAGCCACTCACTACCTGAACCAGACGGTGTAGTCTAAATAATAACCACTCACTACCTAAACCAGACGGTGCATTTCAAATCATAACCACTCGCTACCTAAACCAAACGGTGCATTCCAAATCATAACCACTCACTACCTAAACCAGGCGGTGCATTCCAAATCATAACCACTCACTATCTAAACCAGGCGGTGCATTCCAAATCATAACCACTCACTACCTAAACCAGGCGGTGCATTCCAAATCATAACCACTCACTATCTAAACCAGACGGTGCATTCCAAATCATAGCCACTCACTACCTAAACCAGGCGGTGCATTCCAAATCATAACCACTCGCTACCTAAACCAGATGGTGCATTCCAAATCATAGCCACTCACTACCTAAACCAGATGGTGCATTCCAAATCATAGCCACTCACTACCTAAACCAAACGTGCATTCCAAATCATAGCCACTCACTACCTAAACCAGACGGTGCATCCCAAATCATAGGCACTCACTACCTAAATCAGACGGTGCATTCCAAATCATAGCCACTCACAACCTAAACCAGATGGTGCATTCCAAATCATTGCCACTCACTATCTAAACCAGACGGTGCATTCCAAATCATAGCCACTCACTACCTAAACCAGACGGTGCATTCCAAATCATAGCCACTCACAACCTAAACCAGATGGTGCATTCCAAATCATAGCCACTCACTATCTAAACCAGACGGTGCATTCCAAATCATAGCCACTCACTACCTAAACCAGACGATGCATTCCAAATCATAGCCACTCACTACCTAAACCAGATGGTGCATTCCAAATCATAGCCACTCACAACCTAAACCAGATGGTGCATTCCAAATCATAGCCACTCACAACCTAAACCAGACGGTGCATTCCAAATCATAACCACTCGCTACCTAAACCAGATGGTGCATTCCAAATCATAGCCACTCACTATCCAAACCTGACGGTGCATTCCAAATCATAGCCACTCACTACCTAAACCAGACGGTGCATTCCAAATCATAGCCACTCACTACCTAAACCAGACGGTGCATTCCAAATCATAGCCACTCACTACCTAAACCAGATGGTGCATTCCAAATCATAACCACTCGCTACCTAAACCAGATGGTGCATTCCAAATCATAGCCACTCACTACCTAAACCAGACGGTGCATTCCAAATCATAACCACTCGCTACCTAAACCAGATGGTGCATTCCAAATCATAGCCACTCACTATCCAAACCTGACGGTGCATTCCAAATCATAGCCACTCACTACCTAAACCAGACGGTGCATTCCAAATCATAGCCACTCACTACCTAAACCAGACGGTGCATTCCAAATCTTAACCACTCGCTACCTAAACCAGATGGTGCATTCCAAATCATAGCCACTCACTATCCAAACCTGACGGTGCATTCCAAATCATAGCCACTCACTACCTAAACCAAACGTGCATTCCAAATCATAGCCACTCACTACCTAAACCAGGCGGTGCATTCCAAATCATAGCCACTCACTACCTAAACCAGACGGTGCATTCCAAATCATAGCCACTCACTACCTAAACCAGGCGGTGCATTCCAAATCATAACCACTCGCTACCTAAACCAGATGGTGCATTCCAAATCATAGCCACTCACTACCTAAACCAGATGGTGCATTCCAAATCATAGCCACTCACTACCTAAACCAAACGTGCATTCCAAATCATTGCCACTCACTACCTAAACCAGACGGTGCATCCCAAATCATAGCCACTCACTACCTAAACCAGACGGTGCATTCCAAATCATTGCTACTTACTACCTAAACCAGACGATGCATTCCAAATCATAGCCACTCACTACCTAAACCAGACGGTGCATTCCAAATCATAGCCACTCACTACCTAAACCAGACGGTGCATTCCAAATCATTGCTACTTACTACCTAAACCAGACGATGCATTCCAAATCATAGCCACTCGCTACCTAAACCAGACGGTGCATTCCAAATCATAACCACTCACTATCTAAACCAGGCGGTGCATTCCAAATCATAGCCACTCACTACCTAAACCAGACGGTGCATTCCAAATCATAGCCACTCACTACCTAAACCAGGCGGTGCATTCCAAATCATAACCACTCGCTACCTAAACCAGATGGTGCATTCCAAATCATAGCCACTCACTACCTAAACCAGATGGTGCATTCCAAATCATAGCCACTCACTACCTAAACCAAACGTGCATTCCAAATCATTGCCACTCACTACCTAAACCAGACGGTGCATCCCAAATCATAGCCACTCACTACCTAAACCAGACGGTGCATTCCAAATCATTGCTACTTACTACCTAAACCAGACGATGCATTCCAAATCATAGCCACTCACTACCTAAACCAGACGGTGCATTCCAAATCATAGCCACTCACTACCTAAACCAGACGGTGCATTCCAAATCATTGCTACTTACTACTTAAACCAGACGGTGCATTCCAAATCATTGCCACTCACTACCTAAACCAGACGGTGCATCCCAAATCATAGCCACTCACTACCTAAACCAGACGGTGCATTCCAAATCATTGCTACTTACTACCTAAACCAGACGATGAATTCCAAATCATAGCCACTCACTACCTAAACCAGACGGTGCATTCCAAATCATAGCCACTCACTACCTAAACCAGGCGGTGCATTCCAAATCATAGCCACTCACTATCTAAACCAGACGGTGCATTCCAAATCATAGCCACTCACAACCTAAACCAGATGGTGCATTCCAAATCATAGCCACTCACTACCTAAACCAGATGGTGCATTCCAAATCATAACCACTCGCTATCTAAACCAGACGGTGCATTCCAAATCATAGCCACTCACTACCTAAACCAGACGGTGCATTCCAAATCATAACCACTCACTATCTAAACCACAGGGTGCATTCCAAATCATAACCACTCGCTACCTAAACCAGACGGTGCATTCCAAATCATAGCCACTCACTACCTAAACCAGACGGTGCATTCCAAATCATAGCCACTCACTACCTAAACCAGATGGTGCATTCCAAATCATAGCCACTCACAACCTAAACCAGATGGTGCATTCCAAATCATAGCCACTCACAACCTAAACCAGATGGTGCATTCCAAATCATAGCCACTCACTACCTAAACCAGATGGTGCATTCCAAATCATAGCCACTCACTACCTAAACCAAATGGTGCATTCCAAATCATAGCCACTCACAACCTAAACCAGATGGTGCATTCCAAATCATAGCCACTCACAACCTAAACCAGATGGTGCATTCCAAATCATAGCCACTCACTATCTAAACCAGACGGTGCATTCCAAATCATAGCCACTCACAACCTAAACCAGATGGTGCATTCCAAATCATAGCCACTCACTATCTAAACCAGACGGTGCATTCCAAATCATAGCCACTCACAACCTAAACCAGATGGTGCATTCCAAATCATAGCCACTCACAACCTAAACCAGATGGTGCATTCCAAATCATAGCCACTCACTATCTAAACCAGACGGTGCATTCCAAATCATAGCCACTCACAACCTAAACCAGATGGTGCATTCCAAATCATAGCCACTCACTATCTAAACCAGACGGTGCATTCCAAATCATAGCCACTCACTACCTAAACCAGATGGTGCATTCCAAATCATAGCCACTCACTATCTAAACCAGATGGTGCATTCCAAATCATAGCCACTCACTACCTAAACCAGATGGTGCATTCCAAATCATAACCACTCACTACCTAAACCAGACGGTGCATTCCAAATCATAGCCACTCACAACCTAAACCAGATGGTGCATTCCAAATCATAACCACTCACTACCTAAACCAGATGGTGCATTCCAAATCATAGCCACTCACTACCTAAACCAGATGGTGCATTCCAAATCATCGCCACTCACTACCTAAACCAGATGGTGCATTCCAAATCATAGCCACTCACTACCTAAACCAGATGGTGCATTCCAAATCATAGCCACTCACTACCTAAACCAGATGGTGCATTCCAAATCATAGCCACTCACTACCTAAACCAGACGGTGCATTCCAAATCATAACCACTCACTACCTAAACCAGATGGTGCATTCCAAATCATAGCCACTCACTACCTAAACCAGATGGTGCATTCCAAATCATAGCCACTCACTACCTAAACCAGATGGTGCATTCCAAATCATAGCCACTCACTACCTAAACCAGACGGTGCATTCCAAATCATAGCCACTCACTACCTAAACCAGACGGTGCATTCCAAATCATAGCCACTCACAACCTAAACCAGATGGTGCATTCCAAATCATAGCCACTCACTATCTAAACCAGACGGTGCATTCCAAATCATAGCCACTCACAACCTAAACCAGATGGTGCATTCCAAATCATAGCCACTCGCTCTCTAAACCAGACGGTGCATTCCAAATCATAACCACTCGCTACCTAAACCAGATGGTGCATTCCAAATCATAGCCACTCACTACCTAAACCAGACGATGCATTCCAAATCATAGCCACTCACTACCTAAACCAGACGGTGCATTCCAAATCATAGCCACTCACTATCCAAACCTGACGGTGCATTCCAAATCATAGCCACTCACTACCTAAACCAGACGGTGCATTCCAAATCATAGCCACTCACTACCTAAACCAGGCGGTGCATTCCAAATCATAGCCACTCACTACCTAAACCAAACGTGCATTCCAAATCATAGCCACTCACTACCTAAACCAGGCGGTGCATTCCAAATCATAGCCACTCACTACCTAAACCAGACGGTGCATTCCAAATCATAGCCACTCACTACCTAAACCAGGCGGTGCATTCCAAATCATAACCACTCGCTACCTAAACCAGATGGTGCATTCCAAATCATAGCCACTCACTACCTAAACCAGACGGTGCATTCCAAATCATAGCCACTCACTACCTAAACCAAACGTGCATTCCAAATCATAGCCACTCACTACCTAAACCAGACGGTGCATTCCAAATCATAGCCACTCACTACCTAAACCAGGTGGTGCATTCCAAATCATAGCCACTCACTACCTAAACCAAACGTGCATTCCAAATCATAGCCACTCACTACCTAAACCAGGCGGTGCATTCCAAATCATAGCCACTCACTACCTAAACCAGACGGTGTAGTCTAAATAATAACCACTCACTACCTAAACCAGACGGTGCATTTCAAATCATAGCCACTCACTACCTAAACCAGACGGTGCATTCCAAATCATAGCCACTCACTACCTAAACCAGGCGGTGCATTCCAAATCATAGCCACTCACTACCTAAACCAGGCGGTGCATTCCAAATCATAGCCACTCACTACCTAAACCAGGCGGTGCATTCCAAATCATAGCCACTCACTACCTGAACCAGACGGTGTAGTCTAAATAATAACCACTCACTACCTAAACCAGACGGTGCATTTCAAATCATAACCACTCGCTACCTAAACCAAACGGTGCATTCCAAATCATAACCACTCACTACCTAAACCAGGCGGTACATTCCAAATCATAACCACTCACTATCTAAACCAGGCGGTGCATTCCAAATCATAACCTCTCACTACCTAAACCAGGCGGTGCATTCCAAATCATAACCACTCACTATCTAAACCAGGCGGTGCATTCTAAATCATAACCACTCACTATCTAAACCAGGCGGTGCATTCTAAATCATAACCACTCACTACCTAAACCAGGCGGTGCATTCTAAATCATAACCACTCACTATCTAAACCAGGCGGTGCATTCTAAATCATAACCACTCACTATCTAAACCAGATGGTGCATTCCAAATCATAGCCACTCACTACCTAAACCAGATGGTGCATTCCAAATCATCGCCACTCACTACCTAAACCAGATGGTGCATTCCAAATCATAGCCACTCACTACCTAAACCAGATGGTGCATTCCAAATCATAGCCACTCACTACCTAAACCAGATGGTGCATTCCAAATCATAGCCACTCACTACCTAAACCAGACGGTGCATTCCAAATCATAACCACTCACTACCTAAACCAGATGGTGCATTCCAAATCATAGCCACTCACTACCTAAACCAGATGGTGCATTCCAAATCATAGCCACTCACTACCTAAACCAGATGGTGCATTCCAAATCATAGCCACTCACAACCTAAACCAGACGGTGCATTCCAAATCATAGCCACTCACTACCTAAACCAGACGGTGCATTCCAAATCATAGCCACTCACAACCTAAACCAGATGGTGCATTCCAAATCATAGCCACTCACTATCTAAACCAGACGGTGCATTCCAAATCATAGCCACTCACAACCTAAACCAGATGGTGCATTCCAAATCATAGCCACTCGCTCTCTAAACCAGACGGTGCATTCCAAATCATAACCACTCGCTACCTAAACCAGATGGTGCATTCCAAATCATAGCCACTCACTACCTAAACCAGACGATGCATTCCAAATCATAGCCACTCACTACCTAAACCAGACGGTGCATTCCAAATCATAGCCACTCACTATCCAAACCTGACGGTGCATTCCAAATCATAGCCACTCACTACCTAAACCAGACGGTGCATTCCAAATCATAGCCACTCACTACCTAAACCAGGCGGTGCATTCCAAATCATAGCCACTCACTACCTAAACCAAACGTGCATTCCAAATCATAGCCACTCACTACCTAAACCAGGCGGTGCATTCCAAATCATAGCCACTCACTACCTAAACCAGACGGTGCATTCCAAATCATAGCCACTCACTACCTAAACCAGGCGGTGCATTCCAAATCATAACCACTCGCTACCTAAACCAGATGGTGCATTCCAAATCATAGCCACTCACTACCTAAACCAGACGGTGCATTCCAAATCATAGCCACTCACTACCTAAACCAAACGTGCATTCCAAATCATAGCCACTCACTACCTAAACCAGACGGTGCATTCCAAATCATAGCCACTCACTACCTAAACCAGGTGGTGCATTCCAAATCATAGCCACTCACTACCTAAACCAAACGTGCATTCCAAATCATAGCCACTCACTACCTAAACCAGGCGGTGCATTCCAAATCATAGCCACTCACTACCTAAACCAGACGGTGTAGTCTAAATAATAACCACTCACTACCTAAACCAGACGGTGCATTTCAAATCATAGCCACTCACTACCTAAACCAGACGGTGCATTCCAAATCATAGCCACTCACTACCTAAACCAGGCGGTGCATTCCAAATCATAGCCACTCACTACCTAAACCAGGCGGTGCATTCCAAATCATAGCCACTCACTACCTAAACCAGGCGGTGCATTCCAAATCATAGCCACTCACTACCTGAACCAGACGGTGTAGTCTAAATAATAACCACTCACTACCTAAACCAGACGGTGCATTTCAAATCATAACCACTCGCTACCTAAACCAAACGGTGCATTCCAAATCATAACCACTCACTACCTAAACCAGGCGGTACATTCCAAATCATAACCACTCACTATCTAAACCAGGCGGTGCATTCCAAATCATAACCTCTCACTACCTAAACCAGGCGGTGCATTCCAAATCATAACCACTCACTATCTAAACCAGGCGGTGCATTCTAAATCATAACCACTCACTATCTAAACCAGGCGGTGCATTCTAAATCATAACCACTCACTACCTAAACCAGGCGGTGCATTCTAAATCATAACCACTCACTATCTAAACCAGGCGGTGCATTCCAAATCATAACCACTCACTACCTAAACACCTTTCCCTTCTGTCACCTCTGGCTCTTTTCTCACGATCCTCTGGTCATCGAGCCTCCTGCCAGTGGAGACAGTTTCTCATTAACTTAGTTAAAACCTTTCATAATTTGCACAATTTCTTTCTAATCTCCCGCTGGTTTGATTGTTACATTTTGTGGAAGGTGATTGATTTAATCGTGACTCTGTGATGTGCAGGCTGCGATCTCTGAATGATCTGAATACGGAGCTGCAGTCAACAGCAATGAAGCTGGGTGAGCTGCGGGACCTGACAGAGCAGCTGGCTGGGGTGAGCTCCACACTCGGTGGGGACGCTCAGGAGGAGCTTCGTGCAACAGAGAACATTTGGGAAGAGACAGAGAGGAACATTCATGATTGGTGAGTGGGCCATTTCCAACTATCTCCCTTTGTGAATGCTCAGTCCAGAGAGACATGGAGTAAGAAAACCAAGAGGTTTATAAAACACAGCCTTGGCCTGAAGTGAAGCAACAGGAACAATACTAATAACAGTACAGCATAAGTTAGGAAGGGTGTCACGGCCTTACAGAGTGTTGTGTGATGTCATTTGGAATAACACAAGCTGCCTTTGATGCAGTTTTGAGTAAAAGATGCTCCAGACTTTGAAGTGAGTTCAATGTGTTTTATTGAACTATTAGCACAGTTCTCAATGAGTTCGACTCTCTGCTAATCTAAATGTAGTAACTCAGTCTGACTGAACCAGACTTGCTCTAAGCCACGTGCTGGGGTGTGATGCTGAGGATACACCCTGTCTCACTCTGTAGATGTTGGTCTGTGGAAAGAGGCGGGGTGTGAGTGCCTCATCCCTTTTATAGTGAGATACCACCCCTGAGTGTCCCGACTGCCCATTGGGCGTGTCCTATTCTATGTGTTCATTGGCTGCATGTTTGCATATCATGACACAGAGGGTGCAGACGGGGCTTACTGCAATGGCCACACGGCTGTAGGGAAGAATCTGGAAATGCTCCTTAGAGCAGAGAAGGTTAAATAGAGATCTGATTGAGATGTTAAAATCCGGAAACGTTTTTGTAGGGTGAATACAGGGAAACCGTTTCCACGGTAACCAAGCACACAGATATAAGGCAATTGGCAAAAAATCAGAGGTGAAATGAGAAGAATGTTTTACACAGCGAGATGTTGCGATCTGGAAGCGTCGTTATTGGTGATATCCAGCCCAGAAATGGCCCTTCGGTCATCGTGTCTGTGGTGGTCAGAAACAACCACCTGACTATTCTAACCCTATTTCCCAGTACTGGGCCCAGAGCCGTGTCTGCCCTGGCACCGCAATGACACATCTAAATACTTAAATGTTCTGAGGGTCTCTGCCTCCACCCCCCTTTCAGGCAGCGAGTTCCACACTCCCCCCACTCTCTGGGTGAAAGGTTATTCCTCACATCCCCTCTAAACCTCCTGCCCCTCACCTTAAATCTCTGCCCCCTGGTCATTGACCCCTCCACCAAGGGGAAAGGTTTCTCCCTGTCTACTCTGTCTGTGCCCCTCATAATTTTATACATCCCAATCCTGTCCCCCCAAAGAACAAAGAACAAAGAAATGTACAGCACAGGAACAGGCCCTTCGGCCCTCCAAGCCCGTGCCGACCATGCTGCCCGACTAAACTACAATCTTCTACACTTCCTGGGTCCGTATCCCTCGATTCCCATCCTATTCATGTATTTGTCAAGATGCCCCTTAAATGTCACTATCGTCCCTGCTTCCACTACCTCCTCCGGTAGCGAGTTCCAGGCACCCACTACCCTCTGCGTAAAACACTTGCCTCGTACATCTTCTCTAAACCTTGCCCCCCTCACCTTAAACCTATGCCCCCTAGTAATTGACCCCTCTACCCTGGGGAAAAGCCTCTGACTATCCACTCTGTCTATGCCCGTCATAACTTTGTAGACCTCTATCAGGTCGCCCCTCAACCTCCTTCGTTCCAGTGAGAACAAACCGAGTTTATTCAACCGCTCCTCATAGCTAATGCCGTCCATACCAGGCAACATTCTGGTAAATCTCTTCTGCACCCTCTCTAAAGCCTCCACATCCTTCTGGTAGTGTGGCGACCAGAATTGAACACTATACTCCAAGTGTGGCCTAACTAAGGTTCTATACAGCTGCAACATGACTTGCCAATTCTTATACTCAATGCCCTGGCCAATGAAGGCAAGCATGCCGTATGCCTTCTTGACTACCTTCTCCACCTGTGTTGCCCCTTTCAGTGACCTGTGGACCTGTACTCCTAGATCTCTTTGACTTTCAATACTCTTGAGGGTTCTACCATTCACTGTATATTCCCTACCTGCATTAGACCTTCCAAAATGCATTACCTCACGTTTGTCCGGATTAAACTCCATCTGCCATCTCTCCGCCCAAGTCTCCAAACAATCTAAATCCTGCTATATCCTCTGACAGTCCTCATCGCTATCCGCAATTCCACCAACCTTTGTGTTGTCTGCAAACTTACTAATCAGACCAGTTACATTTTCCTCCAAATCATTTATATATACTACAACCAGCAAAGGTCCCAGCACTGATCCCTGCGGAACACCACTGGTCACAGCCCTCCAATTAGAAAAGGACCCTTCCATTGCTATCTGCCTTCTATGACCTAGCCAGTTCTGTATCCACCTTGCCAGCTCACCCCTGATCCCGTGTGACTTCACCTTTTGTACTAGTCTACCATGAGGGACATTGTCAAAGGCCTTACTGAAGTCCATATAGACAACATCCACTGCCCTACCTGCATCAATCATCTTAGTGACCTCCTCGAAAAACTCTATCAAGTTAGTGAGACACGACCTCCCCTTCACAAAACCATGCTGCCTCTCACTAATACGTCCATTTGCTTCCAAATGGGAGTAGATCCTGTCTCGAAGAATTCTCTCCAGTAATTTCCCTACCACTGAAGTAAGGCTCACCGGCCTGTAGTTCCCAGGATTATCCTTGCTACCCTTCTTAAACAGAGGAACAACATTGGCTATTCTCCAGTCCTCCGGGACATCACCTGAAGACAGTGAGGATCCAAAGATTTCTGTCAAGGCCTCAGCAATTTCCTCTCCAGCCTCCTTCAGTATTCTGGGGTAGATCCCATCAGGCCCTGGGGACTTAGCTACCTTAATATTTTTTAAGACACCCAACACCTCGTCTTTTTGGATCTCAATGTGACCCAGGCTATCTACACACCCTTCTCCAGACTCAACATCTATCAATTTCTTCTCTTTGGTGAATACTGATGCAAAGTATTCATTTAGTACTTCGCCCATTTCCTCTGGCTCCACACATAGATTCCCTTGCCTATCCTTCAGTGGGCCAACCCTTTCCCTGGCTACCCTCTTGCTTTTTATGTACGTGTAAAAAGCCTTGGGATTTTCCTTAACCCTATTTGCCAATGACTTTTCGTGACCCCTCCTAGCCCTCCTGACTCCTTGCTTAAGTTCCTTCCTACTTTCCTTATATTCCACACAGGCTTCGTCTGTTCCCAGCCTTTTAGCCCTGACAAATGCCTTCTTTTTCTTTTTAACGAGGCCTGCAATATCTCTCGTTATCCAAGGTTCCCGAAAATTGCCGTATTTATCCTTCTTCCTCACAGGAACATGCCGGTCCTGAATTCCTTTCAACTGACACTTGAAAGCCTCCCACATGTCAGATGTTGATTTGCCCTCAAACATCCGCCCCCAATCTATGTTCTTCAGTTCCCGCTTAATATTGTTATAATTAGCCTTCCCCCAATTTAGCACATTCATCCTAGGACCACTCTTATCCTTGTCCACCAGTACTTTAAAACTTACTGAATTGTGGTCACTGTTACCGAAATGCTCCCCTACTGAAACATCTACCACCTGGCCGGGCTCATTCCCCAATACCAGGTCCATTACCGCCCCTTCCCTAGTTGGACTGTCTACATATTGTTTTAAGAAGCCCTCCTGGATGCTCCTTACAAACTCCGCCCCGTCTAAGCCCCTGGCACTAAGTGAGTCCCAGTCAATATTGGGGAAGTTGAAGTCTCCCATAACCACAACCCTGTTGTTTTTACTCTTTTCCAAAATCTGTCTCCCTATCTGCTCCTCTATTTCCCGCTGGCTGTTGGGAGGCCTGTAGTAAACCCCCAACATTGTGACTGCACCCTTCTTATTCCTGATCTCTACCCATATAGCCTCACTGCCCTCTGAGGTGTCCACCCGCAGTACAGCTGTGAGATTCTCCCTAACCAGTAGCGCAACTCCGCCTCCCCTTTTACATCCCCCTCTATCCCGCCTGAAACATCTAAATCCTGGAACGTTTAGCTGCCAATCCTGCCCTTCCCTCAACCAGGTCTCTGTAATGGCAACAACATCATAGTTCCAAGTACTAACCCAAGCTCTAAGTTCATCTGCCTTACCCGTAATACTTCTTGCATTAAAACATATGCACTTCAGGCCACCAGACCCGCTGTGTTCAGCAACTTCTCCCTGTCTGCTCAGCCTCAGAGCCCCACTATCCCTATTCCCTAGTTCTCCCTCAATGCTCTCACCTTCTGACCTATTGCTCCCGTGCCCACCCCCCTGCCATACTAGTTTAAACCCTCCCGTGTGACACTAGCAAACCTCGCGGCCAGGATATTTATGCCTCTCCAGTTTAGATAACCCGTCCTTCTTATATAGGTCACACCTGCCCCGGAAGAGCTCCCAGTGGTCCAGATAACGGAAACCCTCCCTCCTACACCAGCTGTTTAGCCACGTGTTTAGCTGCTCTATCTTCCTATTTCTAGCCTCACTGGCACATGGCACAGGGAGTAATCCCGAGATTACAACCCTAGAGGTCCTGTCTATTATCTTTCTGAGTTTGACCATTCACCATTTCCGCGATGCGAGGAAGGGGGTACGCATCAAGCTGTGTGAATCGGTTTATGGTCTGGCTATAATCCACGACCATCCGTTCCTTATCCTCGGACCGGACTAGCACCACTTGTGCTCTCCAGGGGCTGTTGCTAGCCTCGATGACCCCCTCTCCCAGTAAACGCTGGACCTCTGACTTGTTAAAAGTCATATCTTGGGCACTGTACTGCCGGCTCCTGGTGGCGACGGGCTCACAATCGGGAGTGAGGTTCGCGAATAGCGAGGGGGGAGCGACTTTCAGTGTCGCAAGGCTGCATACCGTGAGGGGGGGGCAAGGATCCTCCGAACTTCAGTGTCAGGCTTCGGTGGCTGCACTGGAAATCCAGTCCGAGCAGCAGGGGGGCACAGAGGTGAGGGAGGACATAAAATTTGAAACGGGTGTACTTGGCGCCCTGGATCGAGAGATCCGCGATACAGTACCCCGTGATTTGTACCAAGTGGGACCCGGATGCGAGGGCTATGGTTTGGGATGTGGGATGGGTGCGCAAGGAGCAGCGCCTGACCGTTTCAGGATGGATAAAGCTCTCCGTGCTCCCGCAGTCGAAGAGGCATGCAGTGTCGCGCCCGTTGACCTGGACCTGCATCATAGAGTTCTGCAGGTGTTTTGGCCGAGTTTGGTCGAGGGTGATCGCACCCAGTCGGGGGTAGTCCGAGTCCTTAGCCGAATCGGACTCGTAAAATGGCAGCGCGTGTCGGGTCGAGAAGATGGCCGCTGACAAGATGGCCGCTCCCATGATTCGCACGAGGCTGATGACGTGTCAGAAAGGGGTGTGTCAGGTCGGTGCGCAGCCGCATTGCGAGGCCTGAGGGCCTGAGAGCCTGATTTTCGGGCCAGCTGTTCTTTGTTCTTCTGGCCCCTGGGTCTGGCCAGGCAGACACTCGCAAAATGCCCCTTCTTCCCGCAGTCACTGCAGATCGCGGAGCGGGCTGGGCAGCGTGAGCGTGGGTGCTGGCCCTGCCCGCAGAAGTAGCACGGTGTGCCCCCATGATGAGCGGGTTGCCGCGTGGCACAGGCCTGTAATATGGCTGAGTCTGAGGAAGTCCGGGGGGAACTCGCAGAGTCCGCGGGGTACATACCCAAGTTATGTCGGGCCACCTCCAGCGAGGAGGCGAGCGTTAGCGTCTCCAGGAGGTCTTTTGCCCCGTTTTCGAGCAGCCGCTGCCGGATGTAGGTCGAGCAGATGCCGGACACGAAAGCGTCTCTGATGTGCAGGTTCATATGGGTTTCTGGTCCTGGTGGTCACAGTGCCTGGCAAGCGTGGTGAGTTTTTCGACGAATTCGTCTAGCGATTCCCCCGAGCGCTGCCGGCAGGTAGAGAGCAGATGCCTGGCGTGCACCTCGTTGATAGGTTTGACGAACCGCTTGCGGAGTAGCTCGACCGCCTTTTCGAGCGTGGCGGAGATTCTGTGACTCACCCGGGCGTGGAGTAGGCGCAGCTTGCGTGGCCCCAGGATGGGAGTCTCTGCGGAGTCCAGGTAGGCCTCGAAACATCGGAGCCAGTATTTAAAAATTTCCTTTGCCTCCGGTGTCCGTGCTTCTAGGTTGAGCTTCTCTGGTTTTAGGCCTGCGTCCATCCTGATGTAGTTTAGTTTATTAAACTGTGGTACCCTCAATAACGACGCTTCGAGTGTAAACGGTAAAGAAGGCTTTAATAGACTAAGAATTAGACTGGTGCTGAGACGTGTGCTAACAGCCAAGGCGCCCACAAGGCGGCCCCTTATATACGGCTCCCAGATGGGCGGAGCCGGAGGCGGAGTTCCCCAGGGTTCCAAGCCCGGTCTTAAAGGGGACATCACCTTACATGATGACAAGGGTACAGTGTAACAGTAACCGTTCATTACAATATCTAAATCATTTATACAACCTACAAACAGCAAGGGCCCAACACTGATCCCTGCAGGACCCCACTGGACACAGGCTTCCAGTTAGAAAAACATCCCTCGGCCATCACCCTCTGCTTCCTGCCACTCAGACAATTTTCCAAATTTCCTTGGATCCCATGGGCTCTTACCTTCGCTATCAGTCTCCCATATGGAACCTTATCAAAAGCCTTGCTGAAGTCCAAGTAGACTATGTTAAATACATTGCCCTCACCTACACACCTGGTCACCTCTTCGAAAAACTCAATCAAGTTGGTCAGACGTGACCTCCCCTTAACAAACCCACGCTGACTGTTCCTGATTAATCTCGGCCTCTCGGAATGCAGATTAAATCTGACTCTCAGAATTGCTTCCAATAGTTTCCCCACCACTGAGGTTAGTGTGATTCAAGGTGGCAGGGTAGCACAGTGGTTAGCACTGTTGCTTCACAGCTCCAGGGTCCCAGGTTCGATTCCCGGCTTGGGTCACTGTCTGTGCGGAGTCTGCACGTTCTCCCCGTGTCTGCGTGGGTTTCCTCCGGGTGCTCCGGTTTCCTCCCACAAGTCCCGAAAGACGCGCTGTCAGGTGAATTGGACATTCTGAATTCTCCCTCTGTGACCCGAACAGGCGCCGGAATGTGCTGACTAGGGGCTTTTCACAGTAACTTCATTGCAGCGTTAATGTAAGCCTACTTGTGACTATAAAGCTTATTATTACTATTTCTGACGAGCCTGTAGTTTCTGCCTTTATCCCTGTGTCCACCCAGGTGCAGCTGGAAAGGGCGAGGGAGGTAAATTCAACAGGAACTTTCACAATGGAACTGGATTAATACTGCAAATAATGCTGCTAATTGTAAATTAATTGGGTTAATTGTAGGGGCAGTGGGATTAGTTTGGGATTGATACAGGCTATGGGGAGAGAGTGGGACAGTGGGATTAGTTTGGGATTGATACAGGGCTATGGGGAGAGAGTGGGACAGTGGGATTAGTTTGGGATTGATACAGGGCTATGGGGAGAGAGTGGGACAGTGGGATTAGTTTGGGATTGATACAGGGCTATGGGGAGAGAGTGGGGCAGTGGGATTAGTTTGGGATTGATACAGGGCTATGGGGAGAGAGAGGGGCAGTGGGATTAGTTTGGGATTGATACAGGGCTGTGGGGAGAGAGTGGGGCAGTGGGATTAGTTTGGGATTGATACAGGGCTATGGGGAGAGAGTGGGGCAGTGGGATTAGTTTGGGATTGATACAGGGCTATGGGGAGAGAGAGGGGCAGTGGGATTAGTTTGGGATTGATACAGGGCTATGGGGAGAGAGTGGGGCAGTGGGATTAGTTTGGGATTGATACAGGGCTATGGGGAGAGAGTGGGGCAGTGGGATTAGTTTGGGATTGATACAGGGCTATGGGGAGAGAGTTGGGCAGTGGGATTGATACAGGGCTATGGGGAGAGAGCGGGGCAGTGGGATTAGTTTGGGATTGATACAGGGCTATGGGGAGAGAGAGGGGCAGTGGGATTAGTTTGGGATTGATACAGGGCTATGGGGAGAGAGTGGGGCAGTGGGATTAGTTTGGGATTGATACAGGGCTATGGGGAGAGAGTGGGGCAGTGGGATTAGTTTGGGGATTGATACAGGGCTATGGGGAGAGAGTGGGGCTGTGGGATTAGTTTGGGATTGATACAGGCTATGGGGAGAGAGTGGGGCAGTGGGATTAGTTTGGGGATTGATACAGGGCTATGGGGAGAGAGCGGGTCAGTGGGATTAGTTTGGGGATTGTTACAGGGCTATGGGGAGAGAGTGGGGCAGTGGGATGAGTTTGGAATTGATACAGGGCTATGGGGAGAGAGCGGGGCAGTGGGATTGATACAGAGCTATGGGGAGAGAGCGGGGCAGTGGGATGAGTTTGGGATTGATACAGGGCTATGGGGAGAGAGTGGGGCAGTGGGATTAGTTTGGGGATTGATACAGGGCTGTGGGGAGAGAGTGGGGCAGTGGGATTAGTTTGGGATCGATACAAGGCTATGGGGAGAGAGCAGGGCAGTGGGATTAGTTTTGGATTGATACAGGGCTATGGGGAGAGTGCGGGGCAGTGGGATTAGTTTAAGATTGATACAGGGCTATGGGGAGAGAGCGGGGCAGTGGGATTAGTTTGGGATTGATACAGGTCTATGGGGAGAGAGCGGGGCAGTGGTATTAGTTTGGGATTGATACAGGTCTATGGGGAGAGAGCGGGGCAGTGGGATTAGTTTGGGATTGATACAGGGCTATGGGGAGAGAGCGGGGCAGTGGGATTAGTTTGGGGATTGATACAGGGCTATGGGGAGAGAGCGGGGCAGTGGGATTAGTTTGGGATTGATACAGGGCTATGGGGAGAGAGCGGGGCAGTGGGATTAGTTTGGGATCGATACAAGGCTATGGGGAGAGAGCGGGGCAGTGGGATTAGTTTGGGATTGATACAGGGCTATGGGGAGAGAGTGGGGCAGTGGGATTAGTTTGGGATTGATACAGGGCTATGGGGAGAGAGCGGGGCAGTGGGATTAGTTTGGGATTGATACAGGGCTATAGGGAGAGAGTGGGGCAGTGGGATTAGTTTGGGATCGATACAAGGCTATGGGGAGAGAGCGGGGCAGTGGGATTAGTTTGGGATTGATACAGGGCTATGGGGAGAGAGTGGGACAGTGGGATTAGTTTGAATTGATACAGGGCTATGGGGAGAGAGTGGGGCAGTGGGATTAGTTTGGGGATTGATACAGGGCTATGGGGAGAGAGCGGGGCAGTGGGATTAGTTTGGGATTGATACAGGGCTATAGGGAGAGGGCGGGGCAGTGGGATTAGTTTGGGATCGATACAAGGCTATGGGGAGAGAGCGGGGCAGTGGGATTAGTTTGGGATTGATACAGGGCTATGGGGAGAGAGTGGGGCAGTGGGATTAGTTTGGGATTGATACAGGGCTATGGGGAGAGAGCGGGGCAGTGGGATTAGTTTGGGATCGATACAAGGCTATGGGGAGAGAGCGGGGCAGTGGGATTAGTTTGGGATCGATACAAGGCTATGGGGAGAAAGTGGGGCAGTGGGATTGATACGGGGCTATGGGGAGAGAGTGGGGCAGTGGGATTGATACGGGGCTATGGGGAGAGAGCGGGACAGTGGGATTTGTTTGGGATTGATACAAGGCTATGGGGAGAGAGTGGGGCAGTGGGATTGATACGGGGCTATGGGGGGAGAGCGGGGCAGTGGGATTAGTTTGGGATTGATACAGGGCTATGGGGAGAGAGCGGGGCAGTGGGATTAGTTTGAATTGATACAGGGCTATGGGGAGAGAGCGGGGCAGTGGGATTAGTTTGGGATTGATACAGGGCTATGGGGAGAGAGCGGGGCAGTGGGATTAGTTTGGGATCGATACAAGGCTAGGGGGAGAGAGCGGGGCAGTGGGATTAGTTTGGGATCGATACAAGGCTATGGGGAGAAAGTGGGGCAGTGGGATTGATACGGGGCTATGGGGAGAGAGTGGGGCAGTGGGATTGATACGGGGCTATGGGGAGAGAGCGGGACAGTGGGATTTGTTTGGGATTGATACAAGGCTATGGGGAGAGAGTGGGGCAGTGGGATTGATACGGGGCTATGGGGGGAGAGCGGGGCAGTGGGATTAGTTTGGGATTGATACAGGGCTATGTGGAGAGAGAATATGGAACTATTTCCTGAATAATTGCAGTTGTTCCTTCCATTCTCTTTCCCCAGGTTCTTTTCACCCAAAATACATTCCGCTCTGAACCTCTGTGCGATAACCTCCCAGGCATCTGATCTATTTCTCTGTGATATCTTTTCATTTACCCAGGAAGGGTTTTGCTGAATGATAACGTGTGTTTTCCTGTGATAATATTCAGTGTTTCATCCTCAGGCAGGATCAGTGCTGTGTGTTGGTGGCGTTCCTGAGGGAGTTTCAAAACTACAAAAAGGAACTGGCATTGACAATTCAGAAAGGAGAGGATGTCATCCCAGGAAGATCATCTTACATCCACAAAGAAAAGCTACAGAGAGTATTGAGTCATGTAAGTGTCTCTAAAATCACAGTGATTTAAAAAGCCAGATGAGAGAAATTCTAAAGGGATGGGCTTCAGTTGGAGAGCTCGTGGGTGGGATTCTCCGAAATGGAGGCAGTGTGTCCATGCCGTCGCACGGCGTGAACAGGCCGCTGCCACGTCGAATTCTGGCCCCTACAGGGGGCCAGCACGGCGCTGGAGTGGTCCGCGACACTCCAGCCGCAGATCCTGGCACGAACGATGACATGCGCAGTGGCGGAGGTGGCAACCGACGCATGCGCAGTAACCTCGCGGAGCGCTCGGGCCCCTCACCAACATGGTGCCGGGGTTCTGGGGCTGGTCGTGCAAGGAACTAGGCCCGGGGGGGGGGGAGAGGCCGGCTCGCCGATCAATGAGCCCCGATCGCGGGCCAGACCCCATCGGAGGCCCCCCCCCCCGGGAACGAAGCCCCCCTCCCCCCCCACAGGCCGCCCCCCAAGCCTTCGCGACAAGTACCCGCCGGCAGTGACCAGGCGCGGACAGCACCGGCGGGACGAGGCCGTGTACGCGCGGCCGCTCGCCCCATGTATTTGTATTGTTGTCGATATTGCTCAGTTCCAGGGTCCCAGGTTCGATTCCCCGCTGGGTCACTGTCTGTGTGGAGTTTGCACGTTCTCCCCGTGTCTGCGTGGGTTTCCTCCGGGTGCTCCGGTTTCCTCCCACAAGTCCCGAAAGACGTGCTGTTAGGTGAATTGGACATTCTGAATTCTCCCTCTGTGTACACGAACAGGTGCCGGAATGTGGTGACTAGGGGCTTTTCACAGTAACTTCATTGCAGTGTTAATGTAAGAATACTTGTGAAGTCCGTGTGGAGTTTGCACATTCTCCCAGTGTCTGCTTGGTTCTCACCCCCACAACCCAAAGTTAGGTGGTTTGGCCCCCCCCACATTGCCCCTTAGTTGAAAAAATAAATAATTGGGAACTCTAAATTAGAAAAAGCCTACTTGTGACAATAAAGATTATTATTATTATCTGAATGGCTATAATGTAGGAGAGGGAGATGGCCCATCCCCCACCAGTCACCCCAGCCCTCGTGGAAGCCCCCCCCCCGGCCAGCGGCATGGATCCCGGCCGAGTGTGCCGGCGCTGGGCACAGTCCGCAGCCGCCACGCGGGGTTCCTGACCGCTGACAACACACGTGTCCCGCGCGGTCGGGATCTCGGCCCATCGGGAGCATCGCGGGAGGGCCTTCCGATGACGTGCCAACGGGATTGCAACGCCGCGCGACGCGATTACGTCACTTCCAGGGGGCCGGAGCGTGGCTGACCGGCGTCAAACTGGCGCCGGCCCCAATTTGGGAGTCGGAGGCCATTCTCCGCCCGATCGCCGATTACGATATCGGCGTCAGGCAACGGAGAACCCCTGCATGTATGTTCTCAAGAAGCAGTTAGATACAGCCCTTAGGGCGAAGGGGATCAAAGGATATGGGGGAAAGCGGGATTAGTCTATTGAGTTGGATGATCAGCCATGATAATAATGATGTGGAGATGCCGGAGTTGGACTAAAGAACAAAGAACAAAGAAATGTACAGCACAGGAACAGGCCCTTCGGCCCTCCAAGCCCGTGCCGACCATACTGCCCGACTAAACTACAATCTTCTACACTTCCTGGGTCCGTATCCTTCTATTCCCATCCCATTCATATATTTGTCAAGATGCCCCTTAAATGTCCCTATCGTCCCTGCTTCCACTACCTCCTCCGGTAGTGAGTTCCAGGCACCCACTACCCTCTGCGTAAAAAACTTGCCTCGTACATCTACTCTAAACCTTGCCCCTCTCACCTTAAACCTATGCCCCCTAGTAATTGACCCCTCTACCCTGGGGAAAAGCCTCTGACTATCCACTCTGTCTATGCCCCTCATAATTTTGTATACCTCTATCAGGTCGCCCCTCAACCTCCTTCGTTCCAGTGAGAACAAACCGAGTTTATTCAATCGCTCCTCATAGCTTATGCCCTCCATACCAGGCAACATTCTGGTAAATCTCTTCTGCACCCTCTCTAAAGCCTCCACATCCTTCTGGTAGTGTGGCGACCAGAATTGAACACTATACTCCAAGTGTGGCCTAACTAAGGTTCTATACAGCTGCAACATGACTTGCCAATTCTTATACTCAATGCCCCGGCCAATGAAGGCAAGCATGCCGTATGCCTTCTTGACTACCTTCTCCACCTGTGTTGCCCCTTTCAATGACCTGTGGACCTGTACTCCTAGATCTCTTTGACTTTCAATACTCTTGAGGGTTCTACCATTCACTGTATATTCCCTACCTGCATTAGCCCTTCCAAAATGCATTACCTCACATTTGTCCGGATTAAACTCCATCTGCCATCTCTCCGCCCAAGTCTCCAGACAATCTAAATCCTGCTGTATCCTCAGACAGTCCTCATCGCTATCTGCAATTCCACCAACCTTTGTGTCGTCTGCAAACTTACTAATCAGACCAGTTACATTTTCCTCCAAATCATTTATATATACTACAAAGAGCAAAGGTCCCAGCACTGATCCCTGTGGAACACCACTGGTCACAGCCCTCCAATTAGAAAAGCATCCTTCCATTGCTACCCTCTGCCTTCTATGACCTAGCCAGTTCTGTATCCACCTTGCCAGTTCACCCCTGATCCCATGTGACTTCACCTTTTGTACTAGTCTACCATGAGGGACCTTGTCAAAGGCCTTACTGAAGTCCATATAGACAACATCTACTGCCCTACCTGCATCAATCATCTTAGTGACCTCCTCGAAAAACTCTGGGGTGAGCACAGTAAGAAGTCTGACAACACCAGGATAAAGTCCAACAGGTTTGTTTCAAACACTAGCTTTCGGAGCGCTGCTCCTTCCTCAGGTGGAGTCAGGTTCCCAATCACAGCGTATAGAGGAGAGTCCCAATTACAAGATAATTACTATTGGAATGTGACGAAAGGTTGGAGTGAGAGTCTTTACAGCTCAACAAGTCTTTGCAGGAACAAGCAGCGTGAGTGGAGTGGGGGATTATATATACGCTGTGATTGTGAACCTGACTCCACTTCACCTGAGGAAGGAGCTGCTCTCCCAAAGCTAGTGATTCAAATAAACCTGTTGGACTTTAACCTGGTGTGTGAGACTTCTTTCTATGATCATAATGAATGGTGGAGCCGGCTTGAAAGGCCAAATGCGTCCTCCTGTTCCTATTTGTTCTATTTTTCTATGTATTAACATCCAAATTACCTCACGGCCGAATGTGGCCTTTGAAAAATTTGTTTTCAGATTGATGAAGTCAAACTAGAATTCAGCAACCAACAGGAGAAAGTGGATGAATTGAGAAAGATCTGTTGCCACCTTCAGTCAGAGCTGAGGAAAATTCTAGATTGTGGGTCCTTACCATTCCAGAGCGAGGCGGATGAACTGTTGGATACATGGTTGGATGTGAGTAACTGCAGATGCAGGCTGGAAATCTGCCGTAGCAACACAGCTGGAACCTTTCCTTCGAGGGGTTTTAGCAATGGGACTCCAGCCTTGCTCAATGTCTCTCCTCTCCCCAGTCAACCTGGCCAGCACGGTAGCACTGCTGCCTCACAGCTCCAGGGTCCCAGGTTCGATTCCCGGCTTGGGTCACTGTCTGTGCGGAGTCTGCACATCCTCCCCGTGTGTGCGTGGGTTTCCTCCGGGTGCTCCGGTTTCCTCACACAGTCCAAAGATGTGCCGGTTGAGTGGATTGGCCGTGATAAATTGCCCATAGTGTCCAAAATTGCCCTTGGTGTTGGGTGGGGTCACTGGGTTATGGGGATAGGGTGGAGGCGTGGGCTTAAGTAGGGCGCTCTTTCCAAGAGCCGATGCAGACTCGATGGGGTGAATGGCCTCACTGTAAATTCTATGATTGTATGAACCACCTCTGATTGAGGAGAAAGGGGCTAGAGGGGGTTTCTTTATATATTTGCTCTCAGGATGTGAGCCTTGTTGACAAAGCTGGCACTTATTGGCTATTCTGAATGATCATCAGGACGGCGAAGGGACAACTACCCCGGTGTGGGAGTGCAGACACATATCGGCCCTGACCATATAAAGGCAGCAGCTGTCCTCCCAGGTTAGGATTTGATGACCATTTGACAACTTTTTCATGGTTTATTTATCGGAAGCGCAGAATTAGTTTACATCAGAGTGGCTGGTCCTACTGTAAATAGGCTTTGTTAACGTGTTCCTACCCTCGTCCCATCTCCCCTTCATCTGTGTGACCAGGCAGGGTGGGGGAAACGTTTAAATCAATACATGTGCCCACAACCGTGAGAAATTGGCCAATAATAAATTGCATGAAATGACATGAAGCCAGCAGCACAGAAACAGCATGTCCCCACCAGCGTTTATATTTCAAAATAAATTTAGAGTACCCAAATTTGTTTCCAATTAAGGGGCAATTTAGCGTGGCCAATCCACCTACGCTGCACATCTTTGGGTTGTGGGGGTGAGACCCACGCAGACACGGGGAGAGTTGTGGGGGTGAGACCCACGCAGACACGGGGAGGGTTGTGGGGTGAGACCCACGCAGACACGGGGAGAGTTGTGGGGTGAGACCCACGCAGACACGGGGAGAGTTGTGAGGGTGAGAGCCAGGCAGACACGGGGAGAGCAGTGGGGGTGAGGCCCACGCAGACACGGGGAGAGTTGTGGGGTGAGACCCACGCAGACACAGGGAGGGTTGTGGGGGTGAGACCCAGGCAGACACGGGGAGAGTTGTGGGGGTGAGACCCACGCAGACACGGGGAGAGTTGTGGGGTGAGACCCAGGCAGACACGGGGAGAGTTGTGGGGGTGAGACCCACGCAGACACGGGGAGAGCAGTGGGGGTGAGACCCAGGCAGACACGGGGAGAGTTGTGGGGGTGAGACCCACGCAGACACGGGGAGAGTTGTGTGGGGTGAGACCCAGGCAGACACGGGGAGAGTTGTGGGGGTGAGAGCCACACAGACACGGGGAGAGTTGTGGGGTGAGACCCACACAGACACTGGGAGAGTTGTGGGGGTGAGACCCATACAGACACTGGGAGAGTTGTGGGGGTGAGAGCCACGCAGACACGGGGAGAGTTGTGAGGGTGAGACCCACACAGACACGGGGAGAGTTGTGTGGGGTGAGACCCAGGCAGACACGGGGAGAGTTGTGGGGGTGAGAGCCACACAGACACGGGGAGAGTTGTGGGGTGAGACCCACACAGACACTGGGAGAGTTGTGGGGGTGAGACCCATACAGACACTGGGAGAGTTGTGGGGGTGAGACCCACACAGACACGGGGAGGGTTGTGGGGGTGAGACCCACGCAGACACGGGGAGAGTTGTGGGGGTGAGACCCACACAGACACGGGGAGAGTTGTGGGGGTGAGACCCACACAGACACGGGGAGAGTTGTGGGGGTGAGACCCACACAGACACGGGGAGAGTTGTGGGGGTGAGACCCACACAGACACGGGGAGAGTTGTGGGGGTGAGAGCCACACAGACACGGGGAGGGTTGTGGGGGTGAGAGCCAGGCAGACACGGGGAGAGTTGTGGGGGTGAGACCCACACAGACACGGGGAGAGTTGTGGGGGTGAGACCCAGGCAGACACGGGGAGAGTTGTGGGGGTGAGACCCACACAGACACGGGGAGAGTTGTGGGGTGAGACCCACACAGACACGGGGAGAATGTGCAAATTCCACACGGACAGTGACCCAGGGTCCACCAGCGTTTAGACTCCACGCCCTTCACACTCGCTCATACACCCAATCAGCAGGAGCTTTATTTGAATCACTAGCTTTCGGAGCGCCGCTCCTTCCTCGGGTGAAGTGGAGATCCTGGCTTAGACTATCATAGAATTTACAGTGCAGAAGGAGGCCATTCGGCCCATCGAGTCTGCACCGGCTCTTGGAAAGAGCACCCTACCCAAGGTCAACACCTCCACCCTATCCCCATAACCCAGTAACCCCACCCAACACTAAGGACAATTTTGGACACTAAGGGCAATTTATCATGGCCAATCCACCTAACCTGCACATCTTTGGACTGTGGGAGGAAACCGGAGCACCCGGAGGAAACCCACGCAGACACGGGGAGAACGTGCAGGCTCCGCACAGACAGTGACCCAAGCCGGAATCGAACCTGGGACCCTGGTGCTGTGAAGCAATTGTGCTATCCACAATGCTACCGTGCTGCCCTTATCCCACATCTTCTCGACTCTACCAAACCTCTTCAAAATTTATGAAATCAAACATCTTGCGAATAGCGCGGATGTCCTGCGTGCGGGCATTCCTGATTGAGCCAGTGTTTATTGCCATCCCTAATTACTCTCCTTGAACGGAGTGGCTTGCGAGGCCATTTCAGAGGGAGGTTAAGAGTCAACCACATTGCTGTGGGTCTGGAGTCAAACGTAGGCCAGACCGGGTAAGGGCGGCAGATTTCCTTCCCTGAAGGACTTTAGTGAACCCGATGGGTTTTTACGACAATAGTTTCATGGTCGTCACCATCCACCAGGGTGGGATTCGAACCAGAACACTACCCCAGGTCTCTAGATTTCTAGTCCAGTGACAATACCACAATGGTACCTTAAGTGTCGCACTTACCTCCTGCAACACATTGCCCATCACACTTTCTTGGTAACCATATTACCGGAAAACAGCCTGATTTTCCCATTCACTATTAACGCTACAAACAGCAAAGGCGGGGGGGGTGGGGGTGGGGATCTGTGTTTGGCACAGATACTGTGGCAAACTGGCGACGCCAACAGAGAGGGTTGCCGGTCAGAGAAGTGCATTGGGAAACCCAGACCCAGGTTGCATCACTCTCCGCCGATGAGGCCCAATCACAGAGGGGCCCTGGTAAGTACAGGATCTGGTTTGGACAACTATAACTGAGCCTGTGTCTCCTGGCAGGTGTCGGAGAGGCTGGATACTTACAGCTGCAACCTGAAGCTCGCCCTGAGTCTGTGGCAGGATCTAACCGAGAGAGGCTCGCAGATGGAAGAGTGGGCGGAGCAGTGTTCGGAAAGCCTGGGAGAGAGCGTGGGTGGACGGGAGCTCGTGCTGTTGGAGGTGAGAATCAAAATCTTCCATTGCTCAACCACGGGAAGCCGGTGTGAAACAGATTGCCCTTGACCAAGGGTTAATGCCTAAAGGTAAAGGCCTCTTTTGGCCTTAACACTGTTGATAAGGCCCCCTTCACGGCAACAGCTCCAATTGACAACTACCTAACTGACGCATGATCAATGACCACTAAAGCGAGGTTGTAGTCAAATTGAAGGCTTTAATAAGCTAGATGTTTCCCCCAGCAGCTCAGGTACAGAATGAGGGCTGCTGGGGCGGCACGGGTTCTTATACCCCGCCTAGCAGAGCGGAGCTACCATACATTCTAACCAATAGGAAGCATACAGTTTCCACCAATGGTGCTTCAGCCTATCAGGTACCGTAATACCTATAATACCACATTCACCCCCTGTTAAAAAAGAGTCCGGCGGCGGTGGTGGCCAGAAACTACAAAACATGGCAACATGGTATAATTAGTTATGGAGGTACCGTAATACCTCCGTACAGTGTTTAGTAGCTATTTACAAGTCTGGTAGCTGTGTACATTTGATGGTTTATATTTACAGATTACAGTTAAAATGAAGCAATCAGTCGATCGGGGGCCCTGGTCGTCCTCTGTGATCGTCGGAGCCTCGGTGGTGACTCCGGTGGAGGCTCGGGCGTCTGTGACTCCGGGAGCATGGCTTCGATCTCCATGGCAGCTTCGTCACCCCTAGACGCCGCTGGTGGGGAAAACGGATGACCTGGGAAGGGAGCGCCTGCGGGGGGCGTCGGTGGGTGGGGGGGGGCCTAGATGGGGGCGGCGGAAGGACCGATCCTCCTGTAAGGTGCTGCGGTGGAGGGGAGGGTGGGACTGGTGGCTGGAATGTGCGTGGGGTTCCGGCGGGCGCCAGGTCCCCTAGGGAGACCGTATCTCAGGGGCAGCACGGTAGCCTTGTGGATAGCACAATTGCTTCACAGCTCCAGGATCCCAGGTTCGATTCCGGCTTTAATCACTGTCTGTGCGGAGTCTGCACATCCTCCCCGTGTGTGCGTGGGTTTCCTCCGGGTGCTCCGGTTTCCTCCCACATTCCAAAGATGTGCAGGTTAGGTGGATTGGCCATGATAAATTGCCCTTAGTGTCCAAAATTGCCCTTAGTGTTGGGTGGAGGTGTTGACCTTGGGTAGGGTGCTCTTTCCAAGAGCCGGTGCAGACTCGATGGGCCGAATGGCCTCCTTCTGCACTGTAAATTCTATGATAATCTATGATTTATGATAATCTTGTCAGCCGTCGGGGTACGCCACGTAGGCGTACTGGGGGTTAGCATGGAGCAGATGGACCCTCTCGACCAACGGGTCCGACTTGTGTGCTCGCACGTGTTTTCGGAGCAGGATGGGTCCAGGTGCTGCCAGCCAGGTCGGGAGCGAGGTCCCAGAGGAGGACTTCCTGGGGAAGACAAGGAGACGTTTGTGAGGTGTCTGATTGGTGGTCGTACAAAGCAGTGACCGGATGGAGTGGAGGGCATCCAGGAGGACTTCCTGCCAGCGGGAGACTGAGAGGTTCCTGGACCGTAGGGCCAGTAGGATGGTCTTCCAGACCTCTCTACCTGTCCTTTACCCCGGGAGTTGTAACTGGTCGTCCTGCTCGAGGCAATGCCCTTGACGCAGTTCGTCGCTCATAAAGGAGGACCCCCTATCACTGTGTATGTAAGCGGGGAACCCGAACAGTGCAAAGATGCTATGGAGGGCCTTGATGACGGTGGTTGCGGTCATGTCGGGGCAGGGGATGGCGAATGGGAACCGGGAGTACTCGTCAATCACGTTCAGGAAGTACGTGTTGCAGTCGGTGGAGGGGAGGGGGCCTTTGAAGTCCATGCTGAGGCGTTCAAAGGGACGGGAAGCCTTTATCAGGTGCGCTTTCTCTGGCCGGTAGAAGTGTGGTTTGCACTCCGCGCAGATTTGGCAGTTCCTGGTGACTGTCCTGACCTCCTCGATGGAGTAGGGCAGATTGCGGGTCTTGACAAAATGGAAAATGCGAGTGACCCCTGGGTGGCAGAGGTCCTCGTGGAGGGCTCGGAGGCAGTCCACCTGTGCGGTGGCACATGTGCCGCGGGACAGGGCGTCAGGAGGTTCATTTAGCTTCCCGGGACGATACAAGATCTCGTAGTTGTAGGTGGAGAGTTCGATCCTCCACCGCAAGAACTTGTCATTTTTTATCTTGCCCCGCTGTGCATTATCGAACATGAACGCCACTGACCGTTGGTCAGTGAGGAGAGTGAATCTCCTGCCGGCCAGGTAATGCCTCCAATGTCGCACAGCTTCCACTATGGCTTGGGCCTCCTTTTCTACTGAGGAGTGGCGGATTTCGGAAGCATGGAGGGTACGGGAGAAGAAGGCCACGGGTCTGCCCGCTTGGTTGAGGGTGGCCGCCAGAGCTACGTCGGACGCATCGTTCTCAACCTGGAAGGGGAGGGACTCGTCGATGGCGTGCATCGTGGCCTTTGCAATGTCTGCCTTGATGTGGCTGAAGGCCTGGCGGGCCTCTATCGACAGGGGAAAAACTGTGGATTGGATCAGGGGACGGGCCTTGTCCGCGTAGTTGGGGATCCACTGAGCGTAGTAACTGAAAAACCCTAGGCAGCGTTTCAGGGCCTTGGAGCAGTGAGGGAGGGGGAACTCCATAAGGGGGTGCATGCGTTCAGGGTCGGGGCCTATATCTCCATTTCGCACTATGTAGCCGAGAATGGCTAGACAGACGATGCTAAACACGCATTTATCCTTGTTGTATGTAAGGTTAAGGATTTTAGCGGTCTGGAGACATTTTCGGAGGTTGGTGTCGTGGTCCTGCTGGTCGTGGCCGCAGATGGTGACATTATCGAGATACGGGAATGTTGCCCGTAAACCGTACCGGACAACCATTCGGTCCATCTCGCGCTGGAAGACCGAGACCCCATTGGTGACACTGAAGGGAACCCTTAAGAAGTGATAGAGCCGTCCATCTGCCTCGAAGGCAGTGTATTTGCGGTCACTAGTGCGGATGGGGAGGATGATGCGCAATCCTGTTTACTAGGTCGGATATGTGGGGGAGGGGGTTCGCGTCGAGCTGCGTAAACCTGTTGATGGTCTCACTGGAGTCAATGACCATCCTATGCTTCTCCCCGGTCTTTACCACCACTACTTGAGCTCTCCAGGGGCTGTTACTGGCTTCAATGACCCCTTCCCTCAGTAGCCTTTGGACCTCTGACCTAATAAAGATCCGGTCCTGGGCACTGTAGCGTTTGCTCCTGGTGGCGACGGGTTTGCAATCCGGGGTGAGGTTCGTAAACAGGGAAGGCAGATCGACCTTAAGGGTCGCGAGGCCACAGACAGTAAGGGGGGGTATAGGGCCGCTGAATTGGAAGGTCTGACTTTGAAGGTTACACTGGAAGTCTAAACCCAGGAGTGTACCCGCGCAGAGGTGGGGAAGGACGTAGAGCCGGTAATTTTTAAACTCCCTTCCCTGGACTGTGAAGGCAGTGTGCTGGCGGTCGCTATTCCGGAGGGGTAGCTGGTGGTAAGCGGACTTGAGATCCACCGTGGAGAAGACCTTGTATTGCGCAATCCTGTTTACCAAGTCGGCAATACGGGGGAGAGGGTACGCGTCCAGTTGCGTAAACCGATTGATGGTCTGGCTATAGTCGATGACCATGCTATGTTTCTCCCCGGTCTTTACCACCACGAGATCGTGTACCGTCCCGGGAAGCTGAATGAGCCTCCTGATGCCCTGTCCCGCGGCACTTGTGCCACCGCACAAGCAGACCGCCTCTGAGCGGACCTCTTCCACCCGGGGGTCACTCGGTTCTTCCATTTCGTTAAGACCCGGAACCTGCCTTACTCCATGGAGGAGATCAGGACAGCCACCAGGGACTGCCAAATCTGCGCGGAGTGCAAACCGTTGGTCGAGAAGGTCCACCTGCTGCATGCCAACCCCCAGTACGCCTATGTAGCGTTCCCTGACGGCCGCCAAGACACGGTCTCCCTTCAGGACCTGGCGCCCGCCGGAGCCCCACGCGCGCCCACACCATTGCCCCCCCCCCCCCCCCCCCCCCGCAGCACCTGACCGGAGGGTCAGTATTGCCGCCGGAGCCCCTACCCAGCGCTGAATAGGCACCGACGCCCCCTACAGGTGCCCCACCCCCTGCCCACTTTTCACCCCAACAGCGCCACCTAGGGGTGACAAGGCTGCCTGGGAGGAAGACACCACGTTCCCGGAGTCACAACCGCCGGGGCCCCCACCAGGATTGTCGCCGAAACTCAGATGCTCCAGAAGGACGACCAGGCCACCCGATCGTCTGATTGCTGCACCATTAAACAATAAAAACTTTCTCTGTTACCCTCGACATCAAGGTACCTGCAAGACCTGGTCCTACCATGCAAAAGGCGACAGTAACACTGGCCATCACCCCGCTGGGTTATTTTTTAACAGGGGGTGAATGTGGTAATACCAGGTATTGCAGTACCTGAGAGGTGAATGACCATTGGCTAGACCGAGGGGTCTATGTACATAGCCCCGCCCTGAGAGGCGGGGTATAAGAACCGATGCCGTCCCAGTTGCTGGGTACAGTTCTAGCTGATTAAAGCCGATTAGATATGACTCCACTTTGTCTCGAGAGTATTGATTGTGCATCACATAGTATCCCTCAGTACTGACCCTCTGACAGTGCAGCACTCCCTCAGTACTGACCCTCTGACAGTGCAGCACTCCCTCAGTACTGACCCTCTGACAGTGCGGCACTCCCTCAGTACTGAACCTCTGACAGTGCAGCACTCCCTCAGCACTGACCCTCTGACAGTGCAGCACTCCCTCAGTACTGAACCTCTGACAGTGCGGCACTCCCTCAGTACTGACCCTCTGACAGTGCGGCACACCCTCAGTACTGACCCTCTGACAGTGCAGCTCTCCCTCAGTACTGACCCTCTGACAGTGCGGCACTCCCTCAGTACTGACCCTCTGACAGTGCGGCACTCCCTCAGTACTGAACCTCTGACAGTGCAGCACTCCCTCAGCACTGACCCTCTGACAGTGCAGCACTCCCTCAGTACTGACCCTCTGATAGTGCGGTATTCCCTCAATACTGACCCTCTGACAGTGTGGCACTCCCTCAGTACTGAACCTCTGACAGTGCGGCACTCCCTCAGTACTGACCCTCTGACAGTGCGGCACACCCTCAGTACTGACCCTCTGATAGTGCAGCACTCCCGCAGTACTGACCCTCTGACAGTGCGGCACTCCCTCAGTACTGACCCTCTGACAGTGCGGCACTCCCTCAGTACTGAACCTCTGACAGTGCAGCACTCCCTCAGCACTGACCCTCTGACAGTGCAGCACTCCCTCAGTACTGACCCTCTGATAGTGCGGTATTCCCTCAATACTGACCCTCTGACAGTGTGGCACTCCCTCAGTACTGAACCTCTGACAGTGCGGCACTCCCTCAGTACTGACCCTCTGACAGTGCGGCACACCCTCAGTACTGACCCTCTGACAGTGCAGCTCTCCCTCAGTACTGACCCTCTGACAGTGCGGCACTCCCTCAGTACTGACCCTCTGACAGTGCGGCACTCCCTCAGTACTGAACCTCTGACAGTGCAGCACTCCCTCAGCACTGACCCTCTGACAGTGCAGCACTCCCTCAGTACTGACCCTCTGATAGTGCGGTATTCCCTCAATACTGACCCTCTGACAGTGTGGCACTCCCTCAGTACTGAACCTCTGACAGTGCGGCACTCCCTCAGTACTGACCCTCTGACAGTGCGGCACACCCTCAGTACTGACCCTCTGACAGTGCAGCACTCCCGCAGTACTGACCCTCTGACAGTGCGGCACTCCCTCAGTACTGACCCTCTGACAGTGCGGCACTCCCTCAGTACTGACCCTCTGACAGTGCGGCACTCCCTCAGTACTGACCCTCTGACAGTGCGGCACTCCCTCAGTACTGACCCTCTGACAGTGCAGCTCTCCCTCAGTACTGACCCTCTGACAGTGCGGCACTCCCTCAGTACTGACCCTCTGACAGTGCGGCACTCCCTCAGTACTGAACCTCTGACAGTGCAGCACTCCCTCAGTACTGACCCTCTGATAGTGCGGTATTCCCTCAATACTGACCCTCTGACAGTGCGGGACTCCCTCAGTACTGAACCTCTGACAGTGCTTCACTCCCTCAGTACTGACCCTCTGACAGTGCGGCACTCCCTCAGTACTGACCCTCTGACAGTGCGGCACTCCCTCAGTACTGACCCTCTGACAGTGCAGCACTCCCTCAGTACTGACCCTCTGACAGTGCGGCACTCCCTCAGTACTGACCCTCTGACAGTGCAGCACTCCCGCAGTACTGACCCTCTGACAGTGCGGCACTCCCTCAGTACTGACCCTCTGACAGTGCGGCACTCCCTCAGTACTGACCCTCTGACAGTGCGGCACTCCCTCAGTACTGACCCTCTGACAGTGCGGCACTCCCTCAGTACTGACCCTCTGACAGTGCGGCACTCCCTCAGTACTGACCCTCTGACAGTGCGGCACACCCTCAGTACTGACCCTCTGACAGTGCAGCACTCCTGCAGTACTGACCCTCTGACAGTGCGGCACTCCCTCAGTACTGACCCTCAGACAGTGCGGCACTCCCTCAGTACTGACCCTCTGACAGTGCGGCACTCCCTCAGCACTGACCCTCTGACAGTGCAGCACTCCCTCAGTACTGACCCTCTGACAGTGCGGCACTCCCTCAGTACTGACCCTCTGACAGTGCGGCACTCCCTCAGTACTGACCCTCTGACAGTGCGGCACTCCCTCAGTACTGACCCTCTGACAGTGCGGCACTCCCTCAGTACTGACCCTCTGACAGTGCAGCACTCCCTCAGCACTGACCCTCTGACAGGGCGGCACACCCTCATTCTGACCCTCTGACAGTGCAGCACTCCCGCAGTACTGACCCTCTGACAGTGCGGCACTCCCTCAGTACTGACCCTCTGACAGTGCGGCACTCCCTCAGTACTGACCCTCTGACAGTGCGGCACTCCCTCAGTACTGACCCTCTGACAGTGCGGCACTCCCTCAGTACTGACCCTCTGACAGTGCAGCTCTCCCTCAGTACTGACCCTCTGACAGTGCGGCACTCCCTCAGTACTGACCCTCTGACAGTGCGGCACTCCCTCAGAACTGAACCTCTGACAGTGCAGCACTCCCTCAGCACTGACCCTCTGACAGTGCAGCACTCCCTCAGTGCTGACCCTCTGATAGTGCGGTATTCCCTCAATACTGACCCTCTGACAGTGCGGCACTCCCTCAGTACTGAACCTCTGACAGTGCGGCACTCCCTCAGTACTGACCCTCTGACAGTGCGGCACTCCCTCAGTACTGACCCTCTGACAGTGCGGCACTCCCTCAGTACTGACCCTCTGACAGTGCGGCACTCCCTCAGTCCTGACCCTCTGACAGTGCAGCACTCCCGCAGTACTGACCCTCTGACAGTGCGGCACTCCCTCAGTACTGACCCTCTGACAGTGCGGCACTCCCTCAGTACTGACCCTCTGACAGTGCGGCACTCCCTCAGTACTGACCCTCTGACAGTGCGGCACTCCCTCAGTACTGACCCTCTGACAGTGCGGCACTCCCTCAGTACTGACCCTCTGATAGTGCGGCACACCCTCAGTACTGACCCTCTGACAGTGCAGCACTCCTGCAGTACTGACCCTCTGACAGTGCGGCACTCCCTCTGTACTGACCCTCTGACAGTGCGGCACTCCCTCAGTACTGACCCTCTGACAGTGCGGCACTCCCTCAGCACTGACCCTCTGACAGTGCAGCACTCCCTCAGTACTGACCCTCTGACAGTGCGGCACTCCCTCAGTACTGACCCTCTGACAGTGCGGCACTCCCTCAGTACTGACCCTCTGACAGTGCAGCTATCCCTCAGTACTGACCCTCTGACAGTGCGGCACTCCCTCAGTACTGACCCTCTGACTGTGCAGCACTCCCTCAGTACTGACCTTCTGACAGTGCAACACTCCCTCAGCACTGACCCTCTGACAGTGCAGCACTCCCTCAGTACTGACCCTCTGACAGTGCAGCACTCCCTCAGTACTGACCTTCTGACAGTGCGGCACTCCCTCAGTACTGACCCTCTGACAGTGCGGCACTCCCTCAGTACTGACCCTCTGACAGTGCAGCACTCCCTCAGTACTGACCCTCTGACAGTGCAGCACTCCCTCAGTACTGAACCTCTGACAGTGCAGCACTCCCTCAGTACTGACCCTCTGACAGTGCAGCATTCCCTCAGTACTGACCCTCTGACAGTGCAGCACTCCCTCAGTACTGACCCTCTGACAGTGCGGCACTCCCTCAGTACTGACCCTCTGACAGTGCAGCACTCCCTCAGTACTGACCCTCTGACAGTGCAGCACTCCCTCAGTACTGAACCTCTGACAGTGCAGCACTCCCTCAGTACTGACCCTCTGACAGTGCAGCACTCCCTCAGTACTGACCCTCTGACAGTGCAGCACTCCCTCAGTACTGACCCTCTGACAGTGCAGCACTCCCTCAGTACTGACGCTCTGACAGTGCGGCGCTCCCTCAGTACTGACCCTCTGACAGTGCGGCACTCCCTCAGTACTGACCCTCTGACAGTGCGGCACTCCCTCAGCACTGACCCTCTGACAGTGCAGCACTCCCTCAGCACTGACCCTCTGACAGTGCAGCACTCCCTCAGTACTGACCCTCTGACAGTGCGGCACTCCCTCAGTACTGACCCTCTGACAGTACGGCACTCCCTCAGTACTGACCCACTGACAGTGCGGCACTCCCTCAGTACTGACCGTCTGACAATGCAGCACTCCCTCAGTACTGACCCACTGACAGTGCAACACTCCCTCAGTACTGACCGTCTGACAGTGCGGCACTCCCTCAGTACTGACCCTCTGACAGTGCGGCTCTCCCTCAGTACTGACCCTCTGACAGTGCGGCACTCCCTCAGTACTGACCGTCTGACAGTGCGGCACTCCCTCAGTACTGACCGTCTGACAGTGCGGCACTCCCTCAGTACGGACCCTCTGACAGTGCGGCACTCCCTCAGTACTGACCGTCTGACAGTGCGGCACTCCCTCAGAACTGACCCTCTGACAGTGCAGCACTCCCTCAGTACTGACCGTCTGACAGTGCGGCACTCCCTCAGAACTGACCCTCTGACAGTGCAGCACTCCCTCAGTACTGACCCTCTGACAGTGCGGCACTCCCTCAGTACTGACCGTCCGACAGTGTGGCACTCCCTCAGTACTGACCCTCTGACAGTGCGGCACTCCCTCAGTACTGACTCTCTGACAGTGCAGCGCTCCCTCAGTACTGACCCTCTGACAGTGCAGCACTCCCTCAGTACTGACTCTCTGACAGTGCGGCACTCCCTCAGTACTGACCGTCTGACAGTGCGGCACTCCCTCAGTACGGACCCTCTGACAGTGCGGCACTCCCTCAGTACTGACCGTCTGACAGTGCGGCACTCCCTCAGAACTGACCCTCTGACAGTGCAGCACTCCCTCAGTACTGACCGTCTGACAGTGCGGCACTCCCTCAGAACTGACCCTCTGACAGTGCAGCACTCCCTCAGTACTGACCCTCTGACAGTGCGGCACTCCCTCAGTACTGACCGTCCGACAGTGTGGCACTCCCTCAGTACTGACCCTCTGACAGTGCGGCACTCCCTCAGTACTGACTCTCTGACAGTGCAGCGCTCCCTCAGTACTGACCCTCTGACAGTGCAGCACTCCCTCAGTACTGACTCTCTGACAGTGCAGCACTCCCTCAGTACTGACCCTCTGACAGTGCAGCACTCCCTCAGTACTGACTCTCTGACAGTGCAGCACTCCCTCAGTACTGACTCTCTGACAGTGCAGCACTCCCTCAGTACTGACTCTCTGACAGTGCAGCACTCCCTCAGTACTGACCCTCTGACAGTATGTGTGGGAGTTCAGTGTGGATGTTAGTATTGTTTTCTGGAAGGAGGTTTTGAACCCGGAGGTGTGAGTGAGAGTCAGGGAGTCACGCTGACAGTGTGCAGCTCCCTGAAGGAGGTCCGAGCTTCGCCACACTCTGCCCGGCCACTCCCCCAGTCTGTACAGGATTGAATAAAGAGTGACCCTGTATTCGCTGGAGGCACCCTCCTCCTGGCAAACCCCTCCCTCCAATGTGACAGGAGCCGAATGCATTACTACCAAAAGAAACGGTGAGTCGAGCGAACTTACATCAGCGACCTCGAAGGGTTAATGCAGTCAACTAGCAGCTGGAATCAGCTGAGGTCTGAATGCCTGGAGGCGGAGTAAATCAAGATTGAACAGAGTGTAGCGAAGGGCACTTGCCTGGACGGGAAACTGCAGAAAAGTCTCGCAGGACCCAGCAGTGCAGTGGGGTCTGGGGGGAGAGTATGGTTGCCCAGGGAGGGGGAGACAGGAACACCTCCAGCTCAATGCTGCTTGCTGAATCCGTGCACAACAGCCAAGCAGGTAAGGACTTTTAAATTGCTGCTCCTCTGTGGCCCATGAGATCTGTTAATAAGTCAGAGGCAGAGGAAAAGGACTGAAATACCAAACTCAGTCTCCCCAAACCAGTCTCGCAGGTTTGGTAAGGGAGAGCTCCACAGGGTAAAAGGATTGAGCATTCACGGCCCTGCAACATGATAACTGTCACGGTAACTCTCTCTCAGTCCAACTCTCAGCAAAGTGAGATTGTGGCAAAAGTTAATGAGCAATTTAAATTAAATCCACATGATTCAAATGAACAGCGCATACCATAGATTAGGCACAGAGTAAAGCTCCCTCGACACTGTCCCCATCAAACACTCCCAGGACAGGTACAGCACGGGGTTAGATACAGAGTAAAGCTCCCTCTACACTATCCCCATCAAACACTCCCAGGACAGGTACAGCACGGGGTTAGATACAGAGTCAAGCTCCCTCTACACTGTCCCCATCAAACACTCCCAGGACAGGAACAGCACGGAGTTAGATACAGAGTAAAGCTCCCTCTACACTGTCCCCATCAAACACTCCCAGGACAGGTACAGCATGGGGTTAGATACTGAGTAAAGCTCCCTCTACACTGTCCCCATCAAACACTCCCAGGACAGGGAGAGCACAGGGTTAGATACAGAGTAAAGCTCCCTCTACACTGTCCCCATCAAACACTCCCAGGACAGGTACAGCACAGGGATAGATACAGAGTAAAGCTCCCTCTGCACTGTCCCCATCAAACACTCCCAGGACAGGTACAGCATGGGGTTAGACACA
Source organism: Scyliorhinus torazame (assembly GCF_047496885.1). Lineage (NCBI taxonomy): Eukaryota > Metazoa > Chordata > Chondrichthyes > Carcharhiniformes > Scyliorhinidae > Scyliorhinus > Scyliorhinus torazame. Next base: position 398,401,442 of record NC_092708.1, on the reverse strand, counting down.
GAGTAAAGCTCCCTCTACACTGTCCCCATCAAACACTCCCAGGACAGGTACAGCATGGGGTTAGATACAGAGTAAAGCTCCCTCTACACTGTCCTCATCAAACACTCCCAGGACAGGTACAGCACGGGGTTAGATACAGAGTAAAGCTCCCTTTACTCTGTATCTTAGCGAGTAACTTAAAGTCCGCATTTAAAGTTCGATATTCTGTTGGGTACTTGTCCTTCTTCAGGACCAGGGAAATAAAGGCCTGCGCAAGTGTAGCAGACCTGATAGGGATTCCAACTCTTCCTGTCTCTACCTCTCCACCTCTGGGATGGGTAATCCATCCAAAAAATCCATCATGGCCGAAACTCTCCGCCGGGGGCTCTGAAACTCTCCGCCGGGGGCTCCGAAACTCTCCGCCGGGGGCTCCGAAACTCTCCGGGCTCCGAAACTCTCCGCCGGGGGCTCCGAAACTCTCCGCCGGGTGCTCCGAAACTCTCCGCCGGGGGCTCCGAAACTCTCCGCCGGGGGCTCCGAAACTCTCCGGCGGGGGCTCCGAAACTCTCCGGCGGGGGCTACGAAACTCTCCGCCGGGGGCTCTGAAACTCTCCGCCGGGGGCTCCGAAACTCTCCGCCGGGGGCTCCGAAACTCTCCGCCGGGGGCTCCGAAACTCTCCGCCGGGGGCTCCGAAACTCTCCGCCGGGGGCTCCGAAACTCTCCGCCGGGGGCTCCGAAACTCTCCGCCGGGGGCTCCGAAACTCTCCGCCGGGGGCTCCGAAACTCTCCGCCGGGGGCTCCGAAACTCTCCGCCGGGGGCTCCGAAACTCTCCGCCGGGGGCTCCGATCTGGTAACATGTTTGAAAGCCGCATTGGCGTTAAGCCGGGCGGGGCTGAAAGCAGGGCTCCCGCCCGATCCACGTCCCTGTGTAATCTGCCAGGAAGCTGCCTACCGCCTGAGCTGGCCAGCTAATCGGCGGCTGGCCTTCTCCCCGTGATCATAAAATAACCCCTTCAAATTGCAGAGCTGGCCCACCTCCTTACCCGCTGATAGTGATTCAAATCGTGTCTGCGGCTTTTCCCTGCTCACCCCCAACTCTGGGGATGGGAAAGTGAGGACCGGTGGTCCGCTCAAGGATGGATTCCAGCAGCCTCTGCTGCTCCGCCGTCGCTGGCGTTTCCATGCGGGGTTTGTGGGAAATTATCTGCCCCCGATGACCACCTTAAGGGCTTCTCACAGCGTAGAAGACGAGATAAACTCACTATTTTTAAATGTAATATCTCCCCCAATGGCCGTCACAAGATCTTTTGTCCGCTCACAATGCCGGATCCAATCTCCACGGCGGACATTGGGATGAACCAGATCCCAGAGCCAAATCCGCATAATGTGGGGCATGGTCTGAAATCGCAATCGCCGAGTCACCCGCCCCCTCCACAGAAGGGAGGAGGGATCTAGCCGCTAAAAAGTCAATGCGCGAAGATATCTGTTACACATGGGAGAGAGAGGAAAATTCTTCAACACCTGGGTGTAAAAATACACCGTGGATCTGCCCCACCCCCACATCTGCTCCAGGAAAACCAACAACACCTTTGCCACCCCTGATGACACCAAGACTGGTGGAGTAGTGGATGAGGTGGAGGCTGTTGTCGGCTGCAAAGAGACATTGACAGGATGCAGAGCTGGGCCGAAAAATGGCAGATGGAGTTTAACCCGGATAAGTGCGAGGTGATTCATTTTGGTAGAAAAAATTTGAATGCGTATTACAGGGTCAACGGCAGGGTTCTGAGGAATGTGGAGGAACAGAGAGATCTTGGGGTTCATGTCCACAGATCTCTGAAGGTTGCCACCCAAGTGGATAGAGCCGTGAAGAAGGCCGATAGTGTGTTAGCGTTTATTAACAGGGGCTTGAGTTTAAGAGCCGTGAGGTTATGCTGCAACTATACATGACCCTGGTGAGTCCACATTTGGAGTATTGTGAGCAGTTCTGGTCACCTCACTATAGGAGGGATGTGGAAGCATTGGAAAGGGTGCAAAGGAGATTTACCAGGATGCTGCCTGGTTTGGAGGATAGGTCTTATGAGGAAAGGTTGAGGGAGCTAGGGCTTTTCTCTTTGGAGCGGAGGAGGATGAGAGGCGACTTAATAGAGGTTTATAAGATGAAGAGGGGGATAGATAGAGTGGACGTTCAGAGACTATTTCCTCGGGTGGATGTAGCTGTTACAAGGGGGCATAACTATAAGGTTCAGGGTGGGAGATATAGGAGGAATGTCCGAGGTAGGTTCTTTACTCAGAGTGGTTAGGGTGTGGAATGGACTGCCTGCTGTGATAGTGGAGTCGGACACTTTAGGAACTTTCAAGCGGTTATTGGATAGGCACATGGAGCACACCAGAATGACAGGGAGTGGGATAGCTCGATCTTGGGTTTCGGACAATGCTCGGCACAACATCGAGGGCCGAAGGGCCTGTTCTGTGCTATACTGTTCTATGTTCTATGTTGATGGAGTCAGAGATTTGGGCATGGAAGTGATTCATTCTGAGATCCATCAAGTCACCACCCCATCCCAATCCAAATCCGGGATGAAGGCCAGCAGTTTATTAATAAAATCCGTAACATCCCAGTTTGGAGCAGAGATATTAACCAGAACTACCGCAGTGCCTGTCAAAGACCCACAGATAATAACATGTCTATCTCTGGGGTCAGCCAAGATCTTAGCATCAGCAAACTGAACACTTTATTGATTAATATTGCCACACCCCGGGCCCGACCATCAAAGCCCGACTGGAAACCTTGTCCCACCCACCCCTTCCGCAGCCTGGTCTGTTCTCGGCACCACAAGTGAGTCTCTTGCAGAAACACCAGGTCAGGATTTAAACTCTTCAGGTGAGCAAATACCCTCGGCCGTTTGACTGGGCCATTCAACCACCTGACATTCCAGGAGACCAAATGAATTTCACAGGGCAACCTTGGCTTCGTTGAACTCAGCCGGCTTCTTCACCAGCCCCGCTCCCACATCCTGCCCGAACCTGATGGCGTGGCCTTCCCGTTGTAGTTGCGATGCTCCCTCGCCCACCTCAGAACCCGCTCTTTATCTTTGAAGCGGTGAAACCGCACGATTACTGCTCGCGGTGGTTCATTAGGACGGGGCGTCTGTCGGAGTGTCCAGTGGGCACGCTCCAGCTCGGTAGGGGACGTGAGTCCACCCTCCCCCATTATCTCCCCAAACATCGCTGCAAAACACTCTGTGCGAGTTGGGCCTTCAATCCCCTCCAGCAGACCCACAATTCGGACATTTTGCCTCCTGGAACGATTCTCCGAATCATTTACTTTGGCCGTCAGCGCTTTATTCACATCGGCCAGAGACATCCCTGCTTCCAGAGACGCAATCTAGTTTCTGTGCCTCGAAAAGTCCACCTCCATGCCTTCTATCGTGGCTCCAAGTGCCATTCCCGTTTCATTGGCCTTCTCCAACCGAATGAGAGCCCGGGCATCATCTGGGTGTGTTTGTGCGTGCGTGCGTGAGCACTTGTGCGTGCGTGTGTGCATGTCCATGCGTGTGCATGTGTGTGTGCATTCATATGCATGTGCACATGTTTGCATGTGTATGTGTGTGTGCACGTGTGCATGTGTGTGTCCGTGCGTGTGCATCTGTGCATTTGCGTGTGTCCGTGTGTCCGTGTGTGTGCATCTGTGCATTTGCGTGTGTCCGTGTGTGTGCATCTGTGCATTTGCGTGTGTGCGCGCGCGTGTGTGCGCGCGTCTCTGCGTGTGTGCGTGTGCGCGTGCCTGCATGCGTGTGCACGTGCCTGCATGCGTGTGCACGTGCCTGCATGTGTGTGCGCGTGTGTGTCCATGTGTGTTGAAAGGTCTGATCAATCTGAAACGTTATCCTGGTTTTCCTGCCCACTGCCGGACCTGCTGAGAATTTCCAACATTTTGCTGGGATCTTTCGAGCTGACTGATTCGTCGTTCCCCTCAGTCTGAGATTTGGCAGATTTATTTTGCTGGGTGTTTGTTGCTGTTGTTTCAGTCCCATTGAAATGTGGAACATTTGTATTGACTCTGAAAGAACTGACATTCACTTTGTGCATTAAAGTAGCAAATGCCTGTCTCCCTCCAGGAAGAGATTCAACTCCAGGAACAACAAATCCACAGCTTCCATGAGAAAGCGGCAAGAATTCAGGAGCTGCTCGAGTGGCAAGAAATCCCACTGGAATTACAGGTAAGGACCTGATCGCCATGGCACCCAATCACCTTTCACCCCCTTGTTAATCAGGAATCTATCTCACTCTACCTTCAAAATATTCAAAGCTTCTGCTGCCACTGCCCTTTGAGGGGGCGTTCCAGAGACTGGCCTTCCTCTGTGAGAAAACATTCTCCTCACCTCGGTTTAAAATGGGTGATGTTTTAATTAAGTTGCCTCAGAATCTATTAATCTTCTAAACTCCAGCAGGTACAAGCCTAGCCTGTTCAACCTTTACTCATAAGACAATCCGCCCATTCCAGGGATCAGTCCAGTAAACCTTCTCTGAACTGCTTCCAATGTGTTTACATCTTTCCTTAAATAAGGAGACCAATGTGGTGACATGCATCACTGTAAATACACAAGGGGTTAATGTAAATACACTACGACTAAGTAAACACTAGAGGGAGCACCAGAGACGTCATGACATGCAGACACACAGCTAATGAACACATAGAATAGGACACGACCAATGGACAGTCAAGACACCCAGAGGTGACACTACCACAAGGGGGCATTACACAACCCATATATAAGGACAGGGCACACATGCTCTGTCTCTTTCCACAGGCAACACTTAGAGAGAAGGACAGGGGCAGATCAGAAGGATCACACCCACCACGTGGCTTAGAGCAGACTGGTTAGTTAGATTGAGTTACTATAGCAGGAGACTCAAACTCATAGAGAACTGTGCTGATGGTTCAATAAATCACATTGAACTTACTTCTGGAGTATCTTTTGGTCAAAGCTGCATCGGGTTGCAGCCTGTGTTATCCCAGAGTACACAACACAACAACCAGTACTGTATACACCAGCCCAGATGTGGGGCCCAATCTAAGCTAATTCTAACAGAGTCCCGTGTCGAGCTTGTTTAGCTGGGTGTTTCCCGGTTCTCACAGCACCAAGAACACCACGCTGTCTACCGGGATTGCCTACCCTCTCCGGGGCCTCAGTGGGGAACATCCCGCCGAGGCTACACTTAGTCCTGTTTCCTGCACCGAGGAACTCTGCTCGCCGGAACTCCAGTGTGGGAGGAGATCAGGGAGCCATTTTTAAATCCCGGATCTCTCCACTCCACCTCCCCCCAAGCCCCCGCCCACCCCAAAGCCCAAATTCACCGATGACGGGACCCGCCCCCCATCCCCCGGTGGCAGTGCTAGGGTGCCACCCTGCCCAGAGGGTGGTACCAGCTAGGGGCCTCCGATCCCCAGGGAGACTCCCCCAGTGCCCTTCCGTCTGGTCCCCGTTTGTGGGGGCCAGCACTGAATGGCGCTCGCCCGAGGTCTCTGGGCGAAGGGGCCAGATCCCAGGGCCTCGGTAGATCAGGCGAGCGCAGACTTCCGGTGGCGGCCATGGAGTGAGTGGTCGCACATTTGGTGGCTCCCGCTCGAGGTGAATTCTGTTGGGTTTCCCCACCCGTACGGGGATCTTTGTGAGTACAGAAGGTGTGCGAGTGCCCAGGGAAGAATGCCTCTGGTGAGAACGGCGTATGGATCAGAGGATGAGGAGCTCCATGAGAAAGGGAAAGCAGCTGGAGCAGGGCAGGGTTTGTGGTGCCACACCTTAAGATGGCGGAGGGCAAAGGGGGCAGTGCTGCCTGCCCAGTAGTCGATGGAGCAGCTGGTGGAGGTTTTACAGGACCAGAGGAAGGAGGCCTCGGAGGGCCTGACTAAGGTGGTGGAGCCGCTTAGAGCAGCGATTGAGAAAGTGGGGCCGAGGCTGGAGGTGGAGGGCCTGGCAATTCAGAAGGTGGAGGAGGCGGCGGGGGGGAGCGGGTGGTCTCACTGGGGGCGGAGTGGGGGGTGGTGTTGGGCAGCCCCTCGAGGTGGATGTGGCGCACAGGGGGCTGCAGGTGGGGAAGCTGCCGAGGGCGATGATGGTGCGGGTGCACCGTTTCCTGGACAAGGAGAAGATTTTGCTGCGGGCGGGGCTGACCAGGCGGTGCCCCTGGGAAGGGAGTGAGCTGCGGGCCTACCAGGACCTGGGTGCGGGGCTGGCAAAGAGGAAAGCCGGGTTCAACTGGGCAAAGGCTGCCCTCCCTGAAGAAGGGGGGGGAAGTTTGGGATTTTGAACCCTGCCCGCTTCTGGGTGACTCGTCAGGAGCTTTAGTCTGACTCGCTGGAAGAGGTGGTGGACTTTATGAGGGACCGTGGACTGGGCGCAGTGAGGGGAGGCGGAACATGGGAGAGGAGCTTTGTGTTTGTGGTAGAATGTCTGGGGTGGGTATATTGCGGTGGGTTTCAGCGACCGTGGTGACTGTGGCTTTTGTCCTTCTTTGTTTGTTGGTGGTTGGAAGGAGGGGGGGAGACGGGTGAGGGGGGAGGGGTGATTTGGAGGGGGATGGGGAGGTTACAGGCCTTGGGCAGGGCCACCATGCTAGCTGGGCGGGCTAGTTAATGGAAGTGAAGTAAGGGTTCGGCAGGAGAAAGGTGTGGGGTGGGGGGGGTTAGTTCTTTGTTTGGGGGTGGCGGGTGTTGCTGACATGGGTGTGGTTGGGGGTGGCGGGTGTTGCTGACATGGGTGTGGTTGGGGGTGGCGGGTGTTGCTGACATGGGTGTGGTTGGGGGTAGCGGGTGTTGCTGACATGGGTGTGGTTGGGGGTGGCGGGTGTTGCTGACATGGGTGTGGTTGGGGGTGGCGGGTGTTGCTGACATGGGTGTGGTTGGGGGTGGCGGGTGTTGCTGACATGGGTGTGGTTGGGGGTGGCGGGTGTTGCTGACATGGGTGTGGTTGGGGGTGGCGGGTGTTGCTGACATGGGTGTGGTTGGGGGTGGCGGGTGTTGCTGACATGGGTGTGGTTGGGGGTGGCGGGTGTTGCTGACATGGGTGTGGTTGGGGGTGGCGGGTGTTGCTGACATGGGTGTGGTTGGGGGTGGCGGGTGTTGCTGACATGGGTGTGGTTGGGGGTGGCGGGTGTTGCTGACATGGGTGTGGTTGGGGGTGGCGGGTGTTGCTGACATGGGTGTGGTTGGGGGTAGCGGGTGTTGCTGACATGGGTGTGGTTGGGGGTGGCGGGTGTTGCTGACATGGGTGTGGTTGGGGGTGGCGGGTGTTGCTGACATGGGTGTGGTTGGGGGTGGCGGGTGTTGCTGACATGGGTGTGGTTGGGGGTGGCGGGTGTTGCTGACATGGGTGTGGTTGGGGGTGGCGGGTGTTGCTGACATGGGTGTGGTTGGGGGTGGCGGGTGTTGCTGACATGGGTGTGGTTGGGGGTGGCGGGTGTTGCTGACATGGGTGTGGTTGGGGGTGGCGGGTGTTGCTGACATGGGTGTGGTTGGGGGTGGCGGGTGTTGCTGACATGGGTGTGGTTGGGGGTGGCGGGTGTTGCTGACATGGGTGTGGTTGGCACGCCGCAGTTGGGAAGGGAGAGATGACGGTGGACATCCTAGGAGGGCGGGCCTGGAGGAGCAAGTGACGCAGACCAGGGGCTGGCCCAAGAAGGGGTATGGCTGATTGGCAGGGGGTGTGGGGAGCCCCCCGACTAGGCTGGTCACCTGGAACGTGCGAGGCTGAATGGGCCGTTTAAACGGTCGCGTGTGCTCACGTATCTGAGGAGTCTGAAAGCGGACGTGGTGCTTGATGCGCGATCAATTACACTCGAGACAAAGTGATTCCATAACTGAGGCTTTAATCGACTAGAACCTGTTCCCCAGCAGCTTCGGTACAGAAAGTGAAGGCTGCTGGGACGGCACCGGTTATTATACTCCACCTTCAGGGCGGAGCTACGTAATACAGCCAATGGTAAACTCCTGGGTCTAACCAATGGTCATCAGCCTCTTGGGTGCCGCAATACCTGGTCCTACCACAGGGCTTTTACAGGAGACGAGGCTGGGGAGGGGGTGGTTGGGGCAGGTGTACCACTCGAGGCTGGATATGAAGGCGAGGGGAGTGACGGTGTTGGTCAATAGGAGGGTGGCGATTGAGGTGGGCATTGTGGCGGGGGGGTGGGTATGTGGTGGTTAGTGGGAAGTTGGAGAGGATGCCGCTGGTCCTGGTTAATGCTTATGCCCTGAATTGGGACGATGTGGATTTTATGAGACGGGTGTTGGGGAGGATTCCAGATTTAGATGCACACGGCTGATTATGGAGGCAGGGGGGGGGGATTTCAATACGGTGCTGGACCCGAGCCCAAAGACGTCGCAAAGGTCAGCAGTAACGAGGCAGCTGAGGGGGGTCATGGACCGCATCGGGTTCAGACCCTGGAGGTTCGGGAGGCCGAGGTCAAAGGAGATTTCAGACTTCTCCCATGTACACTGGGCATTGATATTTCCGTAATGGACAAGGCGCCGCTCGTGGGGGTGGTCAACTTGGGGTATTTGGCGATTGTGGTGGCATTGTGGATGGATTTAGAGGTGGTTCAGGGGAGGTGCAACGCGCTATGGAGGTTAGATGTGGGATGTTGGTAGGTGAGGGGGTGTGAGGTGGGTGGGGGGGTGAGGGTGTGTGTGAGGGGGGGGTGAGGGTGTGTGTGGGGGTGTGTGTGTGTGTGGGGGTGTGTGTGTGTGTGGGGGGGGTGTGGGGGGGGGTGTGTGGGGGGTGTGTGTGTGGGGGGTGTGTGTGTGGGGGGTGTGTGTGTGGGGGGTGTGTGTGTGGGGGTGTGTGTGTGGGGGGTGTGTGTGTGGGGGGTGTGTGTGTGGGGGGGGTGTGTGTGGGGGGGGGTGTGTGTGGGGGGGGTGTGTGTGGGGGGGGTGTGTGTGGGGGGTGTGTGTGTGGGGGTGTGTGTGTGGGGGGGTGTGTGTGGGGGTGTGTGTGTGGGGGGGTGTGTGTGGGGGTGTGTGTGTGGGGGGGTGTGTGTGGGGGTGTGTGTGTGGGGGGGTGTGTGTGGGGGGGTGTGTGTGTGGGGGGGTGTGTGTGGGGGGGTGTGTGTGGGGGGGTGTGTGTGTGGGGGTGTGTGTGTGTGGGGGTGTGTGTGTGTGGGGGTGTGTGTGTGTGGGGGTGTGTGTGTGGGGGGGTGTGTGTGTGTGGGGGGGTGTGTGTGTGTGTGGGGGTGTGTGTGTGTGTGGGGGTGTGTGTGTGTGTGGGGGTGTGTGTGTGTGTGGGGGTGTGTGTGTGTGTGGGGGTGTGTGTGGGGGTGTGTGTGTGTGTGTGGGGGTGTGTGTGTGTGTGTGGGGGTGTGTGTGTGTGTGTGGGGGTGTGTGTGTGTGTGTGGGGGTGTGGGGGGGGGTGTGTGTGTGTGTGTGTGTGGGGGTGTGTGTGTGGGGGTGTGGGGGGGGGTGGGGGTGTGTGTGTGGGGGTGTGTGTGTGTGGGGGGGGGGTGTGGGGGGGGTGTGTGTGGGGGTGTGTGTGTGTGGGGGGGGTGTGGGGGGTGTGTGTGTGTGTGGGGGGGGGGGTGGGGGTGTGTGTGTAGGGGTGTGTGTGTGTGTAGGGGGTGTGTGTGTAGGGTTGAGGGGGTGGGGGGAGGGGGGTGGGGGGGGTGGGGGGAGGGGGGTGTAGGGGGGGTGAGGGGGGTGTGTGTGAGGGGGGGTGGGGGGTGAGGGGGGGTGGTGAGGGGGGTGGGGGTGGTGAGGGGGGGTGGGGGTGGTGAGGGGGGGTGGGGGTGGTGAGGGGGGTGTGGGGGTGGGGGGGTGTGTGTGAGGGTGTGTGTGAGGGTGTGTGTGGGGGTGGTGAGCGGGGGGTGGGGGTGGTGAGGGGGGGGTGTGTGAGGGGGGGGTGGGGCGTGGTGGGGGGGGTGGGGCGTGAGGGGGGGGTGAGGAGGGGGGGTGAGGGGGCGTGGTGGGGGGGGTGGTGAGGGGGGGGTGGTGAGGGGGGGGTGGTGAGGGGGGGGTGGTGAGGGGGGGGGTGGGGGTGGTGAGGGGGGGTGGGGATGTGTGAGGGGGTGAGGGCTACCATGTGGGGCTCTGTGGAGCTGATTGATACGGATGAGGTCACAGCTGCTATGCTGTGGGGGTCACTCAAGGCTGTAATTTGAGAGCTTTGTTGTTGGTGCCTCTGCCGTTCCCACTGGCCAGGTTCCCCGTGAACCCAGTGGTGGTGTCGGCTCTGAGGGTGTGGGGGCAGGGTCGGCAGCCCGGGGTTGGAGGGCATGTCGTTATGGGCGCCTATTTGTGATAACTACAGGTTTGTGCCGGGGGAGGCTGGATGTGAGGTTCCGGGGTAGCAGCAGGCTGGGATTGAATATTTCAGGGACTTGTTTATAGAGGGTATATTGGCATCGGGAGGAGTGGCAAGAATTGTTTTCAGTTGCCGCAGTGGAATGGGTTTAGGTACCTGCAGGTTCGCAGTTTCATTAGGAGAGAGGGGACACCTTTCCCGAGGTTAGCGCCTCCGGTGCTGAAGGATAAACTTCTGTCGGAGGACAAAATAGGGGAGGGGAAGGTTTTGGATATTTACAAGGAACTGTTGGAGTGGGAGGTGATGCACGGTCAATTGCACAGAGACGAGAGTTGGATGCAACTGAGGCTTTATTACACTGAGATGTGTGGCCTCCTACAGCAGCTGGCGAAATGGCTGCTGTACGAGCAGCACACATATTTATACTCTGTCTACTGGGCGGAGCCAGCAGGCAGGGAACTACCCCCGTAACTGTCGTACAGGGTCTTACCTTAAAGCACCTACACCGACATCCTCTATATACAGTATATACATCAGTAGTGACTACCACATTCACCCCCTGTTAAAATTGAGTCCGGTGGGGGTGGTGGAGATCCATATACAGTTAGACGTTTTAAAGTACAGAGAGAAAAAAAAAATTGAGTCCAGCGGGGTGGAGGGGAAAATTATATACAGAGTGATGATCTTTTAAAATTCCAGGTCATGTTACAGATTCAGTCGGTCCGGAGATTTGATCTGCCGTTGGGAGCGCAGCAGTGCTGGCGGCGATTCCGGGGTCGTTCTGGTCTTCGGTGGCTCCAGGAGCGCATCAAAGTCCTCTTCATCCCCGGGTGTGGGCAGGGGGAAGACGGATTGTCCTGGGGCGGGGGTTGTGGCTGGGTGCGCCGGGGGAGGGGGGTTGACACCGGGCCGGGGGGGGGGGGGGGGGTGAGTGCGCGGAACCAGATGGTGCCAGGTCCCTGGGGGAGACAGTATCTTGGCGGCCGTCGGGGTACGCTACGTAGGCGTACTGTGGGTTGGCGTGGAGTAGCTGTACCCTCTCAACCAATGGGTCCGCCTTGTAGAGTCGTACGTTAGGGAGGAGTACGGGTCCTGGAGCTGTGAGCCAAGTCGGGAGCGACACCCCGGATGTGGACTTCCTGGGGAAGGCAAAGAGATGTTCATGGGGGGTTTCATTAGTCGTAGTGCACAGGAGCGACCGAATGGAGTGCAGGGCGTCGGGGAGGACCTCCTCCCAGCGGGAGGCCGGGAGATTTCTGGACCGTAGGGCCAGCTGGACGGCCTTCCAGACCGTCCCATTCTCCCGCTCCACCTGCCCGTTTCCCCTGGGGTTGTAGCTGGTCGTCCTGCTCGAGGCAATGCCCCTGTTGAGCAGGTACTGGCGCAGCTCATCGCTCATGAATGAGGATCCCCGGTTGCTGTGGACATAGGCGGGGAAGCCGAACAGAGCGAAGATGGTGCTGAGGGCTTTGATGACGGTGGCAGATGTCATGTTGGGGCATGGGATGGCGAAGGGGAATCTGGAGTACTCATCGACCACACTGAGGAAGTACGTGTTACAGTCGGTGGAGGGGAGGGGCCCTTTGAAGTCCACGCTGAGGCGTCCAAAGGGGCGCGAGGCCTTCACCAGGCGCGCACCGTCTGGCCGGTAGAAGTGTGGTTTAGACTCCGCGCCGACCTGGCAGTCTCTGGTGATTGCCGTGACTTCCTCGATGGAGTAGGGCAGGTTGCGGGCCTTAATGAAATGGTAAAAACGTGTGACCCCTGGGTGACCGAGGTTGTCGTGCAGGGTCCGGAGTCGGTCCACTTGTGCGCTGGCACATGTACCTCGGGATAGGGCATCGGGGGGCTCGTTGAGTTTTCCAGGGCGATACAAAATCTCGTAGTTGTACGTGGAGAGCTCGATTCTCCACCGCAAGATCTTATCATTTTTGATCTTGCCCCGCTGCGTGTTATTGAACATGAAGGCTACCGACCGTTGGTCAGTGAGGAGAGTGAACCTCCTGCCGGCCAGGTAATGCCTCCAATGTCGCACAGCTTCTACGATCGTTTGGGCCTCCTTTTTGACGGAGGAGTGCCGAATTTCGGAGACATGTAGGGTTCGTGAAAAAAACGCCACGGGTCTGCCTGCCTGGTTGAGGGTGGCAGCCAGAGCGACGTCTGATGCATCGCTCTCGACTTGGAAGGGGAGCGTCTCATCAACCGCGTGCATCGCGGCCTTGGTGATGTCGGCCTTGATACGGTTGAAGGCCTGGTGAGCCTCGGCCGTTAAGGGAAAACGAGTGGATTGAATGAGTGGGCGGGCCTTGTCCGCATAGTTTGGGACCCACTGGGCGTAATAAATTGATGCGATCAATTACGACGAGACGAGAGTAGAGAGTAATCGAGGCTTTATTACACAGAGATGTGTGGCCTCCTACAGCAGCTGGTGAAATGGCTGCTGTACTGGGAGCACACACATTTATACTCCACCTACTGGGCGGAGCCAGCAGGCAGGGATCTACCCCCGTACCTGTAGTACAGGGTCTTACCGTAAAGCACCTATATCAACATCCTATATATACAATATATACATCAGGGGTGACTACCACGGCTTGGTGCTGGAGACTAAACGCAAATGGGAGGAGGAGTTGGGGGAGGAGGTGGGGACCGGGACGGGGGCTGTGGCTTTGCGGAGTGTGAACGTGTCCTCCTTGTGGGTGAGGCTAAACCTCATTCAGTTTAAAGTGGTGCATCGGGCCCACATGACAGTGGTGAGGATGAGCAGGTTCTTTGAGGGGTGGACGATAGGAGTGGGCGGAGTGTGAGGGGGGGGGGGGTGGGGGAGATGGTGAATCACGTCTGCGTGTTCTGGGCGTGTCCCAGGCGGAGGTGTTCTCGGATGTAATGTCTGAGGTTTTGGGTGGGGGATGGCCCCCGAGTCCGGAGGTGGTGATATTTGGGGTGTCGGTTGGTCCTGGAGTGCAGGGGGGGGGAGGGGGAAGAGAGGCCGATGCTTTGGCCTTTGTCTCCCTGATAGCCTGGAGGGCGGGGTTGTGCGTGAGCGACCTGGCAGAATTCCAGAGGTCGGAGCTCGGGTTCGCTCTGCGGGGGTCGGTAGAGGCTCAGCCGGAGGTGGAAACCGTTTATTGATTTCCTCGGGGAGGATTGAGGGGTTTTTCCTCGGGGAGGATTGAGGGGTTTTTCCTCGGGGAGGATTGAGGGGTTTTTCCTCGGGGAGGATTGAGGGGTTTTTCCTCGGGGAGGATTGAGGGGTTTTTCCTCGGGGAGGATTGAGGGGTTTTCCCTCGGGGAGGATTGAGGGGTTTTTCCTCGGGGAGGATTGAGGGGTTTTTCCTCGGGGAGGATTGAGGGGTTTTTCCTCGGGGAGGATTGAGGGGTTTTTCCTCGGGGAGGATTGAGGGGTTTTTCCTCGGGGAGGATTGAGGGGTTTTTCCTCGGGGAGGATTGAGGGGTTAGGGGGGGGGGTAAGGGGGTTAAATGGGGGAAGGCAGGACGTGTTCGGGTGTCGGTGTCAGGGGGCTGGAGGGTTGGGCTGTTTGATTGGTTGATGTGCTGTTCGTCGATTCTCTTTGTTTGTTCCGTTGACATTCTGTATACTTTATATTGCTGTCGAAAAGCCTTGAATAAAAATATATTTTTCTTAAATCAGGCCAGCGCATATTGCTGGTCTCACTCTAATATGCAGATTTGCCCACAATGGGCAGAATTCAGATTGTGACGACTCGTGAGTTCCCGTTGGGTCTTGCGAGGTGTGGCGAGCGGGGTTGGTCCCGGAGGAGGGACCTCCCGGCATCTTCCGGCCACGCCCAAGCCCCCAGAGATAAATCGCCCCAACAGAGGTAAACCACACCCGTGGTCTCACCAATGTCCTGTACAGCTGCAGTAGAACCTCCCTCCATTTGTATTCAATTCCCCCTCACAATAAATGATCACGTTCCGTGAGCTTTCCCCATTACTTGTATGTTTTATGGGGCCGGTTTAGCTCAGTGGGCTGGACAGCAGGTTTGTGACGCAGAGCGAGGCGAGCAGCGTGGGTTCCATTCCCGTACCGGCTGAGGTGATTCATGAGGGCCCCCGCCTCCTCAACCTCGCCCCTCGCCTGAGGTGACCCTCAGGTTAAATCACCACCAGTCAGCGCTCCCCCCACCCCCTCACTCTCTCTCTGTCGCTGCTCCTCCCTCTCTCAGCCTTTCTCCATCCCTCTCTCTGCCTCTATTTCCCTCTGTGCCAGTCCCTCTCCCTCTCTGCAAAGGGAATGATCTGGAATCGCTAAGTGTGACCCGGCAGCTGTTGGATTATCGTCAAAACCCAACTGGTTAGAAGTGGAAGCTTGCAGCACAGAAAGGCCATTGAAGGAGCACAATCGTCTCTTTCTTTCCATAATCCTGAAAATTCCTCAATCTCAGGAACCTTCCCATTTCCTTTTTAAAATTCCAGTATTTCTGTGTGATCCGAAATGCTACCAGGCGGAGTTCTGCAGGAACTGGAATTCCTGACCGCTTCTGTTCTCTGGCTTTACATTGAAATGATTCAAATATTGGGTCAGTTTTGGTCATTGTACCTGGTCAAAAATATACCGCACCATCTCTCTGTCCGCAGTGTCCCTGTCCGCAGTGTCCCTGTCCGCAGTGTCCCTGTCCGCAGTGTCCCTGTCCGCAGTGTCCCTGTCCGCAGCGTCTCTGTCCGCAGCGTCCCTGTCCGCAGTGTCCCTGTCCGCAGCGTCCCTGTCCGCAGCGTCCCTGTCCGCAGCGTCCCTGTCCGCAGCGTCCCTGTCCGCAGCCTCCCTGTCCGCAGCGTCCCTGTCCGCAGCGTCCCTGTCCGCAGCGTCTCTGTCCGCAGCGTCCCTGTCCGCAGCGTCCCTGTCCGCAGCGTCTCTGTCCGCAGTGTCCCTGTCCGCAGCGTCTCTGTCCGCAGCGTCCCTGTCCGCAGCGTCTCTGTCCGCAGCGTCTCTGTCCGCAGCGTCTCTGTCCGCAGTGTCCCTGTCCGCAGTGTCTCTGTCCGCAGCGTCTCTGTCCGCAGCGTCTCTGTCCGCAGCGTCTCTGTCCGCAGCGTCTCTGTCCGCAGCGTCTCTGTCCGCAGTGTCCCTGTCCGCAGCGTCTCTGTCCGCAGTGTCCCTGTCCGCAGCGTCTCTGTCCGCAGCGTCTCTGTCCGCAGCGTCTCTGTCCGCAGTGTCCCTGTCCGCAGTGTCTCTGTCCGCAGCGTCTCTGTCCGCAGCGTCTCTGTCCGCAGCGTCTCTGTCCGCAGCGTCTCTGTCCGCAGCGTCTCTGTCCGCAGCGTCTCTGTCCGCAGCGTCCCTGTCCGCAGCGTCTCTGTCCGCAGCGTCTCTGTCCGCAGCGTCTCTGTCCGCAGCGTCTCTGTCCGCAGCGTCTCTGTCCGCAGCGTCTCTGTCCGCAGTGTCTCTGTCCGCAGTGTCCCTGTCCGCAGCGTCCCTGTCCGCAGCGTCTCTGTCCGCAGCGTCTCTGTCCGCAGCGTCTCTGTCCGCAGCGTCTCTGTCCGCAGCGTCCCTGTCCGCAGCGTCTCTGTCCGCAGTGTCTCTGTCCGCAGTGTCCCTGTCCGCAGCGTCCCTGTCCGCAGCGTCCCTGTCCGCAGCGTCTCTGTCCGCAGCGTCCCTGTCCGCAGCGTCTCTGTCCGCAGCGTCCCTGTCCGCAGCGTCTCTGTCCGCAGTGTCCCTGTCCGCAGTGTCTCTGTCCGCAGCGTCTCTGTCCGCAGCGTCTCTGTCCGCAGCGTCTCTGTCCGCAGTGTCCCTGTCCGCAGCGTCTCTGTCCGCAGTGTCCCTGTCCGCAGTGTCTCTGTCCGCAGCGTCTCTGTCCGCAGCGTCTCTGTCCGCAGCGTCTCTGTCCGCAGCGTCTCTGTCCGCAGCGTCTCTGTCCGCAGCGTCTCTGTCCGCAGCGTCCCTGTCCGCAGCGTCTCTGTCCGCAGCGTCTCTGTCCGCAGCGTCTCTGTCCGCAGCGTCTCTGTCCGCAGCGTCTCTGTCCGCAGCGTCTCTGTCCGCAGCGTCCCTGTCCGCAGCGTCTCTGTCCGCAGCGTCTCTGTCCGCAGTGTCCCTGTCCGCAGCCTCCCTGTCCGCAGCGTCCCTGTCCGCAGCGTCTCTGTCCGCAGCGTCTCTGTCCGCAGCGTCCCTGTCCGCAGTGTCCCTGTCCGCAGCGTCCCTGTCCGCAGCGTCCCTGTCCGCAGCGTCTCTGTCCGCAGTGTCTCTGTCCGCAGTGTCTCTGTCCGCAGTGTCTCTGTCCGCAGCGTCCCTGTCCGCAGCGTCCCTGTCCGCAGCGTCCCTGTCCGCAGTGTCCCTGTCCGCAGCCTCCCTGTCCGCAGTGTCCCTGTCCGCAGCGTCTCTGTCCGCAGCGTCTCTGTCCGCAGCGTCCCTGTCCGCAGTGTCCCTGTCCGCAGCGTCCCTGTCCGCAGCGTCCCTGTCCGCAGCGTCTCTGTCCGCAGTGTCTCTGTCCGCAGTGTCTCTGTCCGCAGTGTCTCTGTCCGCAGCGTCCCTGTCCGCAGCGTCCCTGTCCGCAGTGTCCCTGTCCGCAGTGTCCCTGTCCGCAGTGTCCCTGTCCGCAGCGTCCCTGTCCGCAGCGTCTCTGTCCGCAGCGTCTCTGTCCGCAGCGTCCCTGTCCGCAGCGTCCCTGTCCGCAGTGTCCCTGTCCGCAGTGTCCCTGTCCGCAGTGTCTCTGTCCGCAGCGTCCCTGTCCGCAGTGTCCCTGTCCGCAGCGTCCCTGTCCGCAGCGTCCCTGTCCGCAGCGTCTCTGTCCGCAGTGTCTCTGTCCGCAGTGTCTCTGTCCGCAGTGTCTCTGTCCGCAGTGTCTCTGTCCGCAGCGTCCCTGTCCGCAGCGTCTCTGTCCGCAGTGTCCCTGTCCGCAGTGTCCCTGTCCGCAGTGTCCCTGTCCGCAGTGTCCCTGTCCGCAGTGTCTCTGTCCGCAGTGTCTCTGTCCGCAGCGTCCCTGTCCGCAGCGTCCCTGTCCGCAGCGTCCCTGTCCGCAGTGTCTCTGTCCGCAGTGTCCCTGTCCGCAGTGTCCCTGTCCGCAGTGTCCCTGTCCGCAGCGTCCCTGTCCGCAGCGTCCCTGTCCGCAGTGTCCCTGTCCGCAGTGTCCCTGTCCGCAGTGTCCCTGTCCGCAGCGTCCCTGTCCGCAGTGTCCCTGTCCGCAGCGTCCCTGTCCGCAGCGTCTCTGTCCGCAGTGTCCCTGTCCGCAGCGTCCCTGTCCGCAGCGTCCCTGTCCGCAGCGTCTCTGTCCGCAGCGTCCCTGTCCGCAGTGTCCCTGTCCGCAGTGTCCCTGTCCGCAGCGTCTCTGTCCGCAGCGTCTCTGTCCGCAGTGTCCCTGTCTGCAGTGTCTCTGTCCGCAGTGTCTCTGTCCGCAGTGTCCCTGTCCGCAGCGTCTCTGTCCGCAGCGTCTCTGTCCGCAGTGTCCCTGTCCGCAGCGTCCCTGTCCGCAGTGTCCCTGTCCGCAGCGTCTCTGTCCGCAGCGTCCCTGTCCGCAGTGTCCCTGTCCGCAGCCTCCCTGTCCGCAGCCTCCCTGTCCGCAGCGTCTCTGTCCGCAGCGTCCCTGTCCGCAGCGTCTCTGTCCGCAGCGTCCCTGTCCGCAGTGTCTCTGTCCGCAGCGTCCCTGTCCGCAGTGTCCCTGTCCGCAGTGTCTCTGTCCGCAGCGTCTCTGTCCGCAGCGTCTCTGTCCGCAGCGTCTCTGTCCGCAGTGTCCCTGTCCGCAGTGTCTCTGTCCGCAGCGTCTCTGTCCGCAGTGTCCCTGTCCGCAGCGTCCCTGTCCGCAGCGTCCCTGTCCGCAGCGTCTCTGTCCGCAGCGTCTCTGTCCGCAGTGTCCCTGTCCGCAGTGTCCCTGTCCGCAGCCTCCCTGTCCGCAGTGTCTCTGTCCGCAGCGTCTCTGTCCGCAGTGTCCCTGTCCGCAGTGTCCCTGTCCGCAGTGTCTCTGTCCGCAGCGTCCCTGTCCGCAGCGTCCCTGTCCGCAGCGTCTCTGTCCGCAGCGTCCCTGTCCGCAGCGTCCCTGTCTGCAGCGTCCCTGTCCGCAGTGTCCCTGTCCGCAGTGTCCCTGTCCGCAGTGTCCCTGTCCGCAGTGTCCCTGTCCGCAGTGTCCCTGTCCGCAGTGTCCCTGTCCGCAGTGTCCCTGTCCGCAGTGTCCCTGTCCGCAGTGTCCCTGTCCGCAGCGTCCCTGTCCGCAGTGTCCCTGTCCGCAGTGTCCCTGTCCGCAGTGTCCCTGTCCGCAGTGTCCCTGTCCGCAGTGTCCCTGTCCGCAGTGTCCCTGTCCGCAGTGTCCCTGTCCGCAGTGTCCCTGTCCGCAGCGTCTCTGTCCGCAGCGTCTCTGTCCGCAGCGTCTCTGTCCGCAGTGTCCCTGTCCGCAGTGTCCCTGTCCGCAGTGTCCCTGTCCGCAGTGTCCCTGTCCGCAGTGTCCCTGTCCGCAGCGTCTCTGTCCGCAGCGTCCCTGTCCGCAGCGTCTCTGTCCGCAGCGTCTCTGTCCGCAGCGTCTCTGTCCGCAGCGTCCCTGTCCGCAGCGTCTCTGTCCGCAGTGTCCCTGTCCGCAGCGTCTCTGTCCGCAGCGTCTCTGTCCGCAGCGTCTCTGTCCGCAGTGTCCCTGTCCGCAGCGTCCCTGTCCGCAGCGTCCCTGTCCGCAGTGTCCCTGTCCGCAGCGTCCCTGTCCGCAGCGTCCCTGTCCGCAGCGTCTCTGTCCGCAGCGTCTCTGTCCGCAGCGTCTCTGTCCGCAGCGTCCCTGTCCGCAGCGTCCCTGTCCGCAGCGTCCCTGTCCGCAGCGTCTCTGTCCGCAGCGTCTCTGTCTGCAGCGTCCCTGTCCGCAGCGTCTCTGTCCGCAGCGTCTCTGTCCGCAGCGTCTCTGTCCGCAGCGTCTCTGTCCGCAGCGTCTCTGTCCGCAGCGTCTCTGTCCGCAGTGTCCCTGTCCGCAGCGTCCCTGTCCGCAGCGTCTCTGTCCGCAGTGTCCCTGTCCGCAGTGTCCCTGTCCGCAGCGTCTCTGTCCGCAGCGTCTCTGTCCGCAGTGTCCCTGTCCGCAGCGTCTCTGTCCGCAGCGTCTCTGTCCGCAGCGTCTCTGTCCGCAGTGTCCCTGTCCGCAGCGTCTCTGTCCGCAGCGTCTCTGTCCGCAGTGTCCCTGTCCGCAGCGTCCCTGTCCGCAGCGTCCCTGTCCGCAGCGTCCCTGTCCGCAGTGTCCCTGTCCGCAGTGTCCCTGTCCGCAGTGTCCCTGTCCGCAGTGTCCCTGTCCGCAGCGTCTCTGTCCGCAGCGTCCCTGTCCGCAGTGTCTCTGTCCGCAGCGTCCCTGTCCGCAGCGTCCCTGTCCGCAGCGTCTCTGTCCGCAGCGTCTCTGTCCGCAGCGTCTCTGTCCGCAGCGTCTCTGTCCGCAGCGTCCCTGTCCGCAGTGTCTCTGTCCGCAGCGTCTCTGTCTGCAGCGTCTCTGTCCGCAGTGTCTCTGTCCGCAGTGTCTCTGTCCGCAGCGTCTCTGTCCGCAGTGTCCCTGTCCGCAGCGTCCCTGTCCGCAGTGTCTCTGTCCGCAGTGTCCCTGTCCGCAGTGTCCCTGTCCGCAGCGTCTCTGTCCGCAGCGTCCCTGTCCGCAGCGTCTCTGTCCGCAGCGTCTCTGTCCGCAGCGTCTCTGTCCGCAGCGTCTCTGTCCGCAGCGTCTCTGTCCGCAGCGTCTCTGTCCGCAGCGTCCCTGTCCGCAGTGTCTCTGTCCGCAGCGTCTCTGTCCGCAGCGTCTCTGTCCGCAGTGTCTCTGTCCGCAGTGTCCCTGTCCGCAGCGTCCCTGTCCGCAGCGTCTCTGTCCGCAGCGTCTCTGTCCGCAGCGTCTCTGTCCGCAGCGTCTCTGTCCGCAGCGTCTCTGTCCGCAGCGTCTCTGTCCGCAGCGTCCCTGTCCGCAGCGTCTCTGTCCGCAGCGTCCCTGTCCGCAGCGTCCCTGTCCGCAGCGTCTCTGTCCGCAGCGTCTCTGTCCGCAGCGTCTCTGTCCGCAGCGTCTCTGTCCGCAGCGTCTCTGTCCGCAGCGTCTCTGTCCGCAGCGTCTCTGTCCGCAGCGTCTCTGTCCGCAGTGTCCCTGTCCGCAGTGTCTCTGTCCGCAGCGTCCCTGTCCGCAGTGTCTCTGTCCGCAGTGTCCCTGTCCGCAGTGTCCCTGTCCGCAGCGTCTCTGTCCGCAGCGTCTCTGTCCGCAGCGTCTCTGTCCGCAGTGTCTCTGTCCGCAGCGTCCCTGTCCGCAGCGTCTCTGTCCGCAGCGTCTCTGTCCGCAGCGTCTCTGTCCGCAGTGTCCCTGTCCGCAGCGTCTCTGTCCGCAGTGTCTCTGTCCGCAGCGTCTCTGTCCGCAGCGTCTCTGTCCGCAGCGTCTCTGTCCGCAGCGTCTCTGTCCGCAGCGTCTCTGTCCGCAGCGTCCCTGTCCGCAGTGTCTCTGTCCGCAGCGTCCCTGTCCGCAGCGTCCCTGTCTGCAGCGTCTCTGTCCGCAGCGTCTCTGTCCGCAGCGTCCCTGTCCGCAGCGTCCCTGTCCGCAGCGTCCCTGTCCGCAGCGTCCCTGTCCGCAGTGTCCCTGTCCGCAGCGTCCCTGTCCGCAGCGTCCCTGTCTGCAGCGTCCCTGTCCGCAGTGTCCCTGTCCGCAGTGTCCCTGTCCGCAGTGTCCCTGTCCGCAGTGTCCCTGTCCGCAGTGTCCCTGTCCGCAGTGTCCCTGTCCGCAGTGTCCCTGTCCGCAGTGTCCCTGTCCGCAGTGTCCCTGTCCGCAGCGTCTCTGTCCGCAGCGTCTCTGTCCGCAGCGTCTCTGTCCGCAGCGTCCCTGTCCGCAGCGTCTCTGTCCGCAGCGTCCCTGTCCGCAGCGTCTCTGTCCGCAGCGTCCCTGTCCGCAGTGTCTCTGTCCGCAGTGTCCCTGTCCGCAGCGTCTCTGTCCGCAGCGTCCCTGTCCGCAGCGTCCCTGTCCGCAGCGTCCCTGTCCGCAGCGTCTCTGTCCGCAGCGTCTCTGTCCGCAGCGTCTCTGTCCGCAGCGTCTCTGTCCGCAGCGTCTCTGTCCGCAGCGTCTCTGTCCGCAGCGTCTCTGTCCGCAGCGTCCCTGTCCGCAGCGTCCCTGTCCGCAGCGTCCCTGTCCGCAGCGTCCCTGTCCGCAGCGTCCCTGTCCGCAGTGTCCCTGTCCGCAGCGTCTCTGTCCGCAGCGTCTCTGTCCGCAGCGTCTCTGTCCGCAGCGTCTCTGTCCGCAGCGTCTCTGTCCGCAGCGTCCCTGTCCGCAGCGTCTCTGTCCGCAGCGTCTCTGTCCGCAGCGTCCCTGTCCGCAGCGTCTCTGTCCGCAGCGTCCCTGTCCGCAGCGTCTCTGTCCGCAGCGTCTCTGTCCGCAGCGTCCCTGTCCGCAGCGTCCCTGTCCGCAGCGTCTCTGTCCGCAGCGTCTCTGTCCGCAGCGTCTCTGTCCGCAGCGTCCCTGTCCGCAGCGTCCCTGTCCGCAGCGTCTCTGTCCGCAGCGTCCCTGTCCGCAGCGTCTCTGTCCGCAGCGTCTCTGTCCGCAGCGTCCCTGTCCGCAGCGTCCCTGTCCGCAGCGTCCCTGTCCGCAGCGTCTCTGTCCGCAGTGTCTCTGTCCGCAGTGTCTCTGTCCGCAGCGTCTCTGTCCGCAGTGTCCCTGTCCGCAGCGTCCCTGTCCGCAGCGTCTCTGTCCGCAGCGTCCCTGTCCGCAGCGTCCCTGTCCGCAGCGTCCCTGTCCGCAGCGTCTCTGTCCGCAGTGTCTCTGTCCGCAGTGTCTCTGTCCGCAGCGTCTCTGTCCGCAGCGTCTCTGTCCGCAGCGTCTCTGTCCGCAGCGTCTCTGTCCGCAGTGTCCCTGTCCGCAGCCTCCCTGTCCGCAGCGTCTCTGTCCGCAGCGTCCCTGTCCGCAGCGTCCCTGTCCGCAGTGTCTCTGTCCGCAGTGTCCCTGTCCGCAGTGTCCCTGTCCGCAGCGTCCCTGTCCGCAGCGTCCCTGTCCGCAGCGTCTCTGTCCGCAGCGTCCCTGTCCGCAGCGTCCCTGTCCGCAGCGTCCCTGTCCGCAGTGTCCCTGTCCGCAGCGTCTCTGTCCGCAGCGTCTCTGTCCGCAGCGTCCCTGTCCGCAGCGTCCCTGTCCGCAGCGTCCCTGTCCGCAGCGTCCCTGTCCGCAGCGTCCCTGTCCGCAGCGTCCCTGTCCGCAGCGTCTCTGTCCGCAGCGTCCCTGTCCGCAGCGTCTCTGTCCGCAGCGTCTCTGTCCGCAGCGTCTCTGTCCGCAGCGTCTCTGTCCGCAGCGTCTCTGTCCGCAGCGTCTCTGTCCGCAGCGTCCCTGTCCGCAGCGTCCCTGTCCGCAGCGTCTCTGTCCGCAGCGTCCCTGTCCGCAGCGTCTCTGTCCGCAGCGTCTCTGTCCGCAGCGTCTCTGTCCGCAGCGTCTCTGTCCGCAGCGTCTCTGTCCGCAGCGTCTCTGTCCGCTGTCCGCAGTGTCCCTGTCCGCAGTGTCCCTGTCCGCAGCGTCCCTGTCCGCAGCCTCCCTGTCCGCAGTGTCCCTGTCCGCAGTGTCCCTGTCCGCAGTGTCCCTGTCCGCAGCGTCCCTGTCCGCAGCCTCCCTGTCCGCAGCGTCTCTGTCCGCAGCGTCTCTGTCCGCAGCGTCTCTGTCCGCAGTGTCCCTGTCCGCAGCGTCCCTGTCCGCAGCTGCTTGACCCTCTGAAGTGACCAAACACCGATGTTTATTAGAAGCTCGGGGAGTCTCCACGACCACCTTCACATGGCAACAAATACTCGCAGACCCGCCCCACAGCATGAGAGCCTATAAGAGTGAGTGGCAGCACGATAGCACAGTGGCAAGCACTGGCTTCACAGTGCCAGGGACCGGGGTTCGATTCCCCGCTGGGCCACTGTCTGTGCGGAGTCTGCACGTTCTCCCCGTGTCTGCGTGGGTTTCCTCCGGGTGCTCCGGTTTCCTCCCACAGTCCAAAGATGTGCAGGTTAGGTGGATTGGCTGTGATAAATTGCCCTTGGTGTCCAAAAAGGTTAGGAGGGGTTATTGGGTTACGGGGATAGGGTGGAAGTGAGGGCTTAAGTGGGTCGGTGCAGACTCAATGGGCCAAATGGCCTCCTTCTGCACTGTATGTTCTATCTGTTGTGAGTGACCATATTGCATTGGTGGTGCCTTCCCATGACCGAGCAGGGACACTGAGGTCTCTGTACCTCTGCCTGAAAATTGGGACCAGTGCTGAAGACAGGGCCCGGTGCACACATGGGGATTTCAGGGCCCAGGCTGACCTCCTGTCTGCTCCACATCCCAGGATGCAATGGGGCAGCAGCACCAAGGGTCGCCTGGTACCACCCTGCAGTGGTGTGAATGCCAGGAGACAGTCTCACGGGTTGGAGAGTGCGGAAAATGCTGAACCCTTCACCTCTGGTTAGCACAGTTGCTTCACAGCGCCAGGGTCCCAGGTTCGATTCCCGGCTTGGGTCACTGTCTGTGCGGAGTCTGCACGTTCTCCCCGTGTCTGCGTGGGTTTCCTCCGGGGGCTCCGGTTTCCTCCCACAAGTCCCGAAAGACGTGTTTGTTTGGTGAATTGGACATTCTGAATTCTCCCTCTGTGTACCCGAACAGGGGCCGGAGTGTGGCGACTAGGGGATTTCCACAGTAACTTCATTGCAGCGTTAATGTGAGCCTACTTGTGACAATAAAGATTATTTCATAATCTTTCCTCAAAAAGGTGGTGGAATCCACGGTGAGGAAGATGCTGGATCAGGTGAAACACACCCAAAAACAACTGCGCACCAGGGACGAGGAGCTAAGCGGAGGTCTGGATCGGTCATGGGCCAAGCTTGAGTTCATGGAAGCTTCGGGCTCGAGTCCCGGCAGAGAACAAAATCCCCAATTCCTTCAGCACCCACAGGTAATCGGCTATTCAGCTCGACCGGCATTGTGTATTTACAAAAGCTCGAATCCAATGCTGCTTGCACTCATCACCTCCCACAAAGCGCCCACCCGACTATGCCGGGGCCCTCAGTGGGGACCTTCCTGACCTGGCCACACTCACCCTGTTTCCTGCACTGAGGAGCTCTGCTCACCGGAACTGCTCATTGCAGCTAGAGATCAGTGCGGGGAGAGATCAGCGCGGGGAGAGATCAGCGCGGGGAGAGATCAGCGCGGGGAGAGATCAGCGCGGGGAGAGATCAGCGCGGGGAGAGATCAGCGCGGGGAGAGATCAGCGCGGGGAGAGATCAGCGCGGGGAGAGATCAGCGCGGGGAGAGATCAGCGCGGGGAGAGATCAGCGCGGGGAGAGATCAGCGCGGGGAGAGATCAGCGCGGGGAGAGATCAGCGCGGGGAGAGATCAGCGCGGGGAGAGATCAGCGCGGGGAGAGATCAGCGCGGGGAGAGATCAGCGCGGGGCGAGATCAGCGCGGGGAGAGATCAGCGCGGGGAGAGATCAGCGCGGGGAGAGATCAGCGCGGGGAGAGATCAGCGCGGGGAGAGATCCGGGCGGTGAACACCCAATGCGGGGCAGCACGGTAGCACAAGTGGATAGCTCTGTGACGTCATAGCTCCAGGGTCCCAGGTTCGATTCCCCGCTGGTCACTGTCTGTGCGGAGTCTGCACGTTCTCAGCGACCCAGCGGGGATTCGAACCTGGGACCCTGGAGCTGTGAAGCCACAGTGCTCGCCACCTGTGCGACCGTGCTGCCCATTCGCTCAACTTTGCCAAAATCACCTTGAAGCCTCTAACATCCTCTTCATCACTCACCTTCTCACCAGTGTCAAACTTGGAAATGTTACATTTGGTTCCGTCCTGCGGGTCATTGATATTGGTTGTGAACAGTAGGGGCCCCGGCACTGCCCCCTACGCCAAGGTAGCTCAGGAACCTCTCCAACCACAACAACAACATGCATTTCGCATCTTTTAAAGAGTGTCCTTTACTCACAGTAAAAGTCCTGAAGGACAGGGAATATCCTGTTCCGAATTTTGATAGTGAGGCACGTGAGGAAATATTCAGTCAGGTGGCCAAAGGCCTGGACAAAGAGGGTTTAAAACAGGAGAACGAAGGAGAGACAGAGATTCTTGCGGAGGGAATTCCAGAACTTCGGGCCCAGGCAGCTGAAACCCTGCGTGTGGAAGAGGCCGGATTTGGGGGGAGTGTAGATATCTCAGACAGTTATGGGTTGGGGAAGGGGGTCTGAAAACAGGGGTGAGAATTTTAAGATTGAGGTGTTGCAATTCCGGATGCCAGTGTAAGTCAGGGAGCACGGGGGGGTGGGGTGGGGGGGGGGGGGGTGTAAAACCCGTTCCTGAAGACCAGCGCAGAACGGTACCTTGAGCAAAGGGCGCTGTTACACTCAGAGCGCCGTGTAGACCAGTGGCTGACGTCGAGGTGGTTGACGGTGTAGACTCTGGAAACTCAGCTGCTCTTTTTGGGGTGTTTACAACTGTAGGTGCTGCATTTTCACCTGCTACATTTTTCAGGGTGGCCTGCTTGCCCCAGAGTCCAGGGTCAGCGGTCAATGCAGTCAGGGTGAACATGGGGAGCTGGTGCCAAGGGCCGAGGATCCCAGTGATGACGCGATCACACCTACAGCGGAGGGACTGCCTCAGGTAATGATCACAACCTTCAATATATCAATAAGCTGAACGCTGGAGAGCTTCTAATCATTGCAACATCAAATCATACAGTGTAGCAGGCCATTCAGCCCATCACTCTTCAGATTCCACACTCTTCCAACATCATCAACAAGGTACATTAACAGAGTGAAACATCAAAAGGGGGCATTAAACAACAAAATGTGACACCAGGCCACATGTTGAGATATTAGAAATAAAACAGAAAATGCCGAAAATCTTCAGGCAGCATCTGTGGAGCAGAACTTTGTGTTTTTAATTCAGTTATCCAGCAGTTTGGGATTAAGGAGCTATTAGGACTGCCTTGATCAAAGAAGTAGGTTTGGGAAGCCTCAAATCAGGGGAGAGGGGTAAAGAGATTTAGAGAGGAAATTCTCGAGTTGAAATCCCAAGTAATTGAAGGCACAGTCACCAATGGGGGAACGATTAGGGGGGGTGCAGAGACAGAACTGGACGAGCGCGAGATCCTGCGTGAGTTAGTCTGGTTCCCAGCCTTGAGCCAGTTTTTCCCAGTGTTTATTGCAGCTCCTGAAGCCTATTTAATTAAAAGCCTCTCATGGGGAACTTTATTAAAAGCCTTCTGGAAGTTCACAGTGGGTGTGGGGTTTAAGGTGAGAGTGGGGTTTTGGTGTTCAGGGTAGGGGTGGGAGTGGGCTTTAGGATGGGAATGGGAATGTAGGGTTCACGGTGGGGGTGAGGAATTGAGGATCAGGATGTGGATCCTGATGTGCGTTGAGTGGGAGGGTTATCATCCCTGCTTCTCTCGTCCTTTGCCGGTCTCCAGGCACCCTGGGTGGGACATGAGCAAAGCCAGGAGCCAGGCAGCGACGGGCAGCGCCCCGGGGACACAGAGCCACGGCGGAGATGGAATGAAACGACGGAGGAGGAGATAGCGGTGAAAAGACGTAGAGAGTCGCGGCTGGCCCAGGTGGAAGATGATCAGAGGGAGCAGTCTGCTGATAAAACGCCAATGGATACACCGGACACCGAGCAGGAGGATGTACAACTGTGAGTAGCAGCAAGAGCTGGGGCAGCCTGTCCGGGGGTAAGAGCCCTGATACATTAACCAGCACCATTACTCAATAAATCACAATGCCAGCCCGTTTCTAACCCGCGCAGAGTTGCTGAAGCTGAGTCAGCCGCGGTCCTGTACAAACACTCTGGCTGGGATTTTCCCAGAGTGTGACAGAGGGTCAGTGAGATTCTGACTGGCATTCGGCGAGCTTCTCTCCAGATACACAGCCCAGTTTTCACACCAGGGGCTGGGTTAATCGCACCCCGACCCCGAAATCGCGTTCGGCGAGGGGGCGGAAAATCCAGTTTCCCGCATGAAATCGGGACTGGCGCCGGTTCCGCAATCCCCCCCCCCCCACCCCCCCCCCCCCCCCGAAAAGCGGCGTACTCTGGGACCCCCCCCCCCCATTCATGGGCATGGCCCCCCCCCCCCCCCCCCCCCCCCCACAGGACGTGACCCTTGGCAGGGCCATCTGGCACCCAGGCAGTGCTCCTGCCGGCTTTGCAGTACCACCCGGGCACCTTGACAATGCCAGCCTGGCTGTGCCAAGGTGCCCATGTACTTGGGGGAGGGTCAGGGAGCCACCCTATACTATTTCTGACCACCCAGGGGCCTCCAGTGGCCTGGGAGACCCCCCCCACCCCCGCCCCCGGCTGCTAGTACTGAACGGTGCCCAGCTGGGCCTCCCCGGGGAGGCTGGTAGGTGGGTCGGGTCAGCTCAGTTGGCACACGATTAGCACATGGTTCAGGGTGACAGCAGCAGATGGGGTTCAATCGCTGTTCAGGCTCAGGGAGCCCAATGGTGAATCACCGCATAGTGTGCTCCAGCAACCCTGGAATAATGGAAGATGCTGCCTGAAATCTAACTATCATTTAAAAAAATGGCTAATCCACCCACCCTGCACATCTTTGGGTTGTGGGGGCGAAACCCACGCAGACACGGGGAGACTGTGCAAACTCCACACGGACAGTGACCCGGAGCCGGGATCGAACCTGGGACCTCGGCGCCGTGAGGCAGCAGTGCTAACCACTGCGCCACTGTGCTGCCCTGAAAACTAACAATCATAACGTCCTTCCTTTGGTTTCTTTGTTTTCAAAATCAAGGGCTTCTGTTATTTTCGCAAACAGCCTTCGGAATGTGATCCACTGCCTTCAAATCGTCTAAACACAGGCCCATCTCCTCCAGAACCCCTTTCAAATAATAGCATTTCGCTTTTATAGCCTCTCCTCAATCCTCCTTCTAAAATCTCACACTTCACACGCGTGTCACATGTCCCTCGCTGTGGGTCTTCTCTTAGTCGTTCCCACCTGAAGATTCTGTCGCCATGTTTCATTTCACACTTAAGTCCGGTTCTCCCGCTGCCCGCTCACTGACCCACACGGCCGCCAGGTCCGGTTCTCCCGCTGCCCGCTCACTGACCCACACGGCCACCAGGTCCGGTTCTCCCGCTGCCCGCTCACTGACCCACACGGCCGCCAGGTCCGGTTCTCCCGCTGCCCGCTCACTGACCCACACGGCCACCAGGTCCGGTTCTCCCGCTCACTGACCCACGCGGCCGCCAGGTCCGGTTCTCCCACTGCCCGCTCACTGACCCACACGGCCACCAAGTCCGGTTCTCCCGCTGCCCGCTCACTGACCCACACGGCCGCCAGGTCCGGTTCTCCCGCTGCCCGCTCACTGACCCACACGGCCACCAGGTCCGGTTCTCCCGCTGCCCGCTCACTGACCCACACGGCCACCAAGTCCGGTTCTCCCGCTGCCCGCTCACTGACCCACACGGCCGCCAGGTCCGGTTCTCCCGCTGCCCGCTCACTGACCCACACGGCCGCCAGGTCCGGTTCTCCCACTGCCCGCTCACTGACCCACACGGCCGCCAGGTCCGGTTCTCCCGCTGCCCGCTCACTGACCCACACGGCCACCAAGTCCGGTTCTCCCGCTGCCCGCTCACTGACCCACACGGCCGCCAGGTCCGGTTCTCCCGCTGCCCGCTCACTGACCCACACGGCCACCAGGTCCGGTTCTCCTGCTGCCCGCTCACTGACCCACACGGCCACCAGGTCCGGTTCTCCCGCTGCCCGCTCACTGACCCACACGGCCACCAAGTCCGGTTCTCCCGCTGCCCGCTCACTGACCCACACGGCCGCCAGGTCCGGTTCTCCCGCTGCCCGCTCACTGACCCACACGGCCACCAAGTCCGGTTCTCCCGCTGCCCGCTCACTGACCCACACGGCCGCCAGGTCCGGTTCTCCCGCTGCCCGCTCACTGACCCACACGGCCACCAGGTCCGGTTCTCCCGCTCACTGACCCACACGGCCACCAGGTCCGGTTCTCCCGCTGCCCGCTCACTGACCCACACGGCCGCCAGGTCCGGTTCTCCCGCTGCCCGCTCACTGACCCACACGGCCACCAGGTCCGGTTCTCCCGCTGCCCGCTCACTGACCCACACGGCCACCAAGTCCGGTTCTCCCGCTGCCCGCTCACTGACCCACACGGCCGCCAGGTCCGGTTCTCCCGCTGCCCGCTCACTGACCCACACGGCCACCAGGTCCGGTTCTCCCGCTGCCCGCTCACTGACCCACACGGCCGCCAGGTCCGGTTCTCCCGCTGCCCGCTCACTGACCCACGCGGCCACCAGGTCCGGTTCTCCCGCTGCCCGCTCACTGACCCACACGGCCACCAGGTCCGGTTCTCCCGCTGCCCGCTCACTGACCCACACGGCCGCCAGGTCCGGTTCTCCCGCTGCCCGCTCACTGACCCACACGGCCACCAGGTCCGGTTCTCCTGCTGCCCGCTCACTGACCCACACGGCCACCAGGTCCGGTTCTCCCGCTGCCCGCTCACTGACCCACACGGCCGCCAGGTCCGGTTCTCCCGCTGCCCGCTCACTGACCCACACGGCCGCCAGGTCCGGTTCTCCCGCTGCCCGCTCACTGACCCACACGGCCGCCAGGTCCGGTTCTCCCGCTCACTGACCCACACGGCCACCAAGTCCGGTTCTCCCGCTGCCCGCTCACTGACCCACACGGCCGCCAGGTCCGGTTCTCCCGCTGCCCGCTCACTGACCCACACGGCCGCCAAGTCCGGTTCTCCCGCTGCCCGCTCACTGACCCACACGGCCACCAGGTCCGGTTCTCCTGCTGCCCGCTCACTGACCCACACGGCCACCAGGTCCGGTTCTCCCGCTGCCCGCTCACTGACCCACACGGCCACCAGGTCCGGTTCTCCCGCTCACTGACCCACACGGCCACCAGGTCCGGTTCTCCCGCTGCCCGCTCACTGACCCACACGGCCACCAAGTCCGGTTCTCCCGCTGCCCGCTCACTGACCCACACGGCCACCAAGTCCGGTTCTCCCGCTGCCCGCTCACTGACCCACACGGACACCAGGTCCGGTTCTCCCGCTCACTGACCCACACGGCCGCCAAGTCCGGTTCTCCCGCTGCCCGCTCACTGACCCACACGGCCGCCAGGTCCGGTTCTCCCGCTGCCCGCTCACTGACCCACACGGCCACCAGGTCCGGTTCTCCCGCTGCCCGCTCACTGACCCACACGGCCGCCAGGTCCGGTTCTCCCGCTGCCCGCTCACTGACCCACACGGCCACCAGGTCCGGTTCTCCCGCTGCCCGCTCACTGACCCACACGGCCGCCAGGTCCGGTTCTCCCGCTGCCCGCTCACTGACCCACACGGCCGCCAGGTCCGGTTCTCCCGCTCACTGACCCACACGGCCACCAGGTCCGGTTCTCCCGCTGCCCGCTCACTGACCCACACGGCCACCAGGTCCGGTTCTCCCGCTGCCCGCTCACTGACCCACACGGACACCAGGTCCGGTTCTCCCGCTCACTGACCCACACGGCCGCCAAGTCCGGTTCTCCCGCTGCCCGCTCACTGACCCACACGGCCACCAGGTCCGGTTCTCCCGCTGCCCGCTCACTGACCCACACGGCCGCCAGGTCCGGTTCTCCAGCTGCCCGCTCACTGACCCACACGGCCGCCAGGTCCGGTTCTCCCGCTCACTGACCCACACGGCCACCAAGTCCGGTTCTCCCGCTCACTGACCCACACGGCCGCCAGGTCCGGTTCTCCCGCTCACTGACCCACACGGCCGCCAGGTCCGGTTCTCCCGCTGCCCGCTCACTGACCCACACGGCCACCAGGTCCGGTTCTCCCGCTGCCCGCTCACTGACCCACACGGCCACCAGGTCCGGTTCTCCTGCTGCCCGCTCACTGACCCACACGGCCACCAGGTCCGGTTCTCCCGCTGCCCGCTCACTGACCCACACGGCCACCAGGTCCGGTTCTCCCGCTCACTGACCCACACGGCCACCAGGTCCGGTTCTCCCGCTCACTGACCCACACGGCCACCAGGTCCGGTTCTCCCGCTGCCCGCTCACTGACCCACACGGCCACCAGGTCCGGTTCTCCCGCTCACTGACCCACACGGCCACCAGGTCCGGTTCTCCCGCTCACTGACCCACACGGCCACCAGGTCCGGTTCTCCCGCTGCCCGCTCACTGACCCACACGGCCGCCAAGTCCGGTTCTCCCGCTGCCCGCTCACTGACCCACGCCGCCACCAGGTCCGGTTCTCCCGCTGCCCGCTCACTGACCCACACGGCCACCAGGTCCGGTTCTCCCGCTGCCCGCTCACTGACCCACACGGCCACCAGGTCCGGTTCTCCCGCTGCCCGGTCACTGACCCACGCGGCCACCAAGTCCGGTTCTCCCGCTCACTGACCCACACGGCCGCCAGGTCCGGTTCTCCCGCTGCCCGCTCACTGACCCACACGGCCACCAGGTCCGGTTCTCCCGCTGCCCGCTCACTGACCCACACGGCCACCAGGTCCGGTTCTCCCGCTGCCCGCTCACTGACCCACACGGCCACCAGGTCCGGTTCTCCCGCTGCCCGCTCACTGACCCACACGGCCACCAGGTCCGGTTCTCCCGCTCACTGACCCACACGGCCACCAAGTCCGGTTCTCCCGCTGCCCGCTCACTGACCCACACGGCCACCAGGTCCGGTTCTCCCGCTGCCCGCTCACTGACCCACGCGGCCACCAAGTCCGGTTCTCCCGCTCACTGACCCACACGGCCGCCAGGTCCGGTTCTCCCGCTGCCCGCTCACTGACCCACACGGCCACCAGGTCCGGTTCTCCCGCTGCCCGCTCACTGACCCACACGGCCACCAGGTCCGGTTCTCCCGCTGCCCGCTCACTGACCCACACGGCCACCAGGTCCGGTTCTCCCGCTCACTGACCCACACGGCCACCAAGTCCGGTTCTCCCGCTCACTGACCCACACGGCCACCAGGTCCGGTTCTCCCGCTCACTGACCCACACGGCCACCAAGTCCGGTTCTCCCGCTGCCCGCTCACTGACCCACACGGCCGCCAGGTCCGGTTCTCCCGCTCACTGACCCACACGGCCACCAAGTCCGGTTCTCCCGCTGCCCGCTCACTGACCCACACGGCCGCCAGGTCCGGTTCTCCCGCTCACTGACCCACACGGCCACCAGGTCCGGTTCTCCCGCTCACTGGCCCACACGGCCACCAGGTCCGGTTCTCCCGCTGCCCGCTCACTGACCCACACGGCCACCAGGTCCGGTTCTCCCGCTGCCCGCTCACTGACCCACACGGCCACCAGGTCCGGTTCTCCCGCTGCCCGCTCACTGACCCACACGGCCACCAGGTCCGGTTCTCCCGCTGCCCGCTCACTGACCCACACGGCCACCAGGTCCGGTTCTCCCGCTCACTGACCCACACGGCCACCAGGTCCGGTTCTCCCGCTCACTGACCCACACGGCCGCCAGGTCCGGTTCTCCCGCTCACTGACCCACACGGCCACCAAGTCCGGTTCTCCCGCTCACTGGCCCACACGGCCACCAGGTCCGGTTCTCCCGCTGCCCGCTCACTGACCCACACGGCCACCAGGTCCGGTTCTCCCGCTGCCCGCTCACTGACCCACACGGCCGCCAGGTCCGGTTCTCCCGCTCACTGACCCACACGGCCGCCAGGTCCGGTTCTCCCGCTCACTGACCCACACGGCCGCCAGGTCCGGTTCTCCCGCTGCCCGCTCACTGACCCACACGGCCACCAGGTCCGGTTCTCCCGCTGCCCGCTCACTGACCCACACGGCCACCAGGTCCGGTTCTCCCGCTGCCCGCTCACTGACCCACACGGCCACCAGGTCCGGTTCTCCCGCTGCCCGCTCACTGACCCACACGGCCACCAGGTCCGGTTCTCCCGCTGCCCGCTCACTGACCCACACGGCCGCCAGGTCCGGTTCTCCCGCTGCCCGCTCACTGACCCACACGGCCACCAAGTCCGGTTCTCCCGCTCACTGACCCACACGGCCGCCAGGTCCGGTTCTCCCGCTGCCCGCTCACTGACCCACGCGGCCACCAGGTCCGGTTCTCCCGCTGCCCGCTCACTGACCCACACGGCCGCCAGGTCCGGTTCTCCCGCTCACTGACCCACACGGCCACCAGGTCCGGTTCTCCCGCTGCCCGCTCACTGACCCACACAGCCACCAAGTCCGGTTCTCCCGCTGCCCGCTCACTGACCCACACGGCCACCAGGTCCGGTTCTCCCGCTGCCCGCTCACTGACCCACACGGCCACCAGGTCCGGTTCTCCCGCTGCCCGCTCACTGACCCACACGGCCACCAGGTCCGGTTCTCCCGCTGCCCGCTCACTGACCCACACGGCCGCCAAGTCCGGTTCTCCCGCTCACTGACCCACACGGCCACCAGGTCCGGTTCTCCCGCTGCCCGCTCACTGACCCACACGGCCGCCAGGTCCGGTTCTCCCGCTCACTGACCCACACGGCCACCAGGTCCGGTTCTCCCGCTGCCCGCTCACTGACCCACACGGCCGCCAGGTCCGGTTCTCCCGCTGCCCGCTCACTGACCCACACGGCCGCCAGGTCCGGTTCTCCCGCTGCCCGCTCACTGACCCACACGGCCACCAAGTCCGGTTCTCCCGCTGCCCGCTCACTGACCCACACGGCCGCCAGGTCCGGTTCTCCCGCTGCCCGCTCACTGACCCACACGGCCGCCAGGTCCGGTTCTCCCGCTCACTGACCCACACGGCCACCAAGTCCGGTTCTCCCGCTGCCCGCTCACTGACCCACACGGCCACCAGGTCCGGTTCTCCCGCTGCCCGCTCACTGACCCA
Organism: Scyliorhinus torazame; assembly: GCF_047496885.1. Classification (NCBI taxonomy): domain Eukaryota; kingdom Metazoa; phylum Chordata; class Chondrichthyes; order Carcharhiniformes; family Scyliorhinidae; genus Scyliorhinus; species Scyliorhinus torazame. Next base: position 398,367,458 of record NC_092708.1, on the reverse strand, counting down.
CACGGCCACCAGGTCCGGTTCTCCCGCTGCCCGCTCACTGACCCACACGGACACCAGGTCCGGTTCTCCCGCTGCCCGCTCACTGACCCACACGGACACCAGGTCCGGTTCTCCCGCTGCCCGCTCACTGACCCACACGGCCGCCAGGTCCGGTTCTCCCGCTGCCCGCTCACTGACCCACGCGGCCACCAAGTCCGGTTCTCCCGCTGCCCGCTCACTGACCCACACGGCCACCAAGTCCGGTTCTCCCGCTGCCCGCTCACTGACCCACACGGCCGCCAGGTCCGGTTCTCCCGCTGCCCGCTCACTGACCCACACGGCCGCCAGGTCCGGTTCTCCCGCTGCCCGCTCACTGACCCACACGGCCGCCAGGTCCGGTTCTCCCGCTCACTGACCCACACGGCCGCCAGGTCCGGTTCTCCCGCTGCCCGCTCACTGACCCACACGGCCGCCAGGTCCGGTTCTCCCGCTGCCCGCTCACTGACCCACACGGCCGCCAAGTCCGGTTCTCCCGCTGCCCGCTCACTGACCCACACGGCCACCAGGTCCGGTTCTCCCGCTGCCCGCTCACTGACCCACACGGCCACCAAGTCCGGTTCTCCCGCTCACTGACCCACACGGCCGCCAGGTCCGGTTCTCCCGCTCACTGACCCACACGGCCGCCAAGTCCGGTTCTCCCGCTGCCCGCTCACTGACCCACACGGCCGCCAGGTCCGGTTCTCCCGCTGCCCGCTCACTGACCCACACGGCCGCCAAGTCCGGTTCTCCCGCTGCCCGCTCACTGACCCACACGGCCACCAGGTCCGGTTCTCCCGCTCACTGACCCACACGGCCACCAAGTCCGGTTCTCCCGCTCACTGACCCACACGGCCACCAGGTCCGGTTCTCCCGCTCACTGACCCACACGGCCACCAAGTCCGGTTCTCCCGCTCACTGACCCACACGGCCACCAGGTCCGGTTCTCCCGCTGCCCGCTCACTGACCCACACGGCCGCCAAGTCCGGTTCTCCCGCTGCCCGCTCACTGACCCACGCCGCCACCAGGTCCGGTTCTCCCGCTGCCCGCTCACTGACCCACACGGCCACCAGGTCCGGTTCTCCCGGTCCGGTTCTCCCGCTGCCCGCTCACTGACCCACGCGGCCACCAAGTCCGGTTCTCCCGCTGCCCGCTCACTGACCCACACGGCCACCAGGTCCGGTTCTCCCGCTCACTGACCCACACGGCCGCCAGGTCCGGTTCTCCCGCTGCCCGCTCACTGACCCACACGGCCACCAGGTCCGGTTCTCCCGCTCACTGACCCACACGGCCACCAGGTCCGGTTCTCCCGCTCACTGACCCACACGGCCACCAAGTCCGGTTCTCCCGCTCACTGACCCACACGGCCACCAGGTCCGGTTCTCCCGCTGCCCGCTCACTGACCCACACGGCCACCAGGTCCGGTTCTCCCGCTCACTGACCCACACGGCCACCAGGTCCGGTTCTCCCGCTCACTGACCCACACGGCCGCCAGGTCCGGTTCTCCCGCTGCCCGCTCACTGACCCACACGGCCACCAGGTCCGGTTCTCCCGCTGCCCGCTCACTGACCCACACGGCCGCCAGGTCCGGTTCTCCCGCTCACTGACCCACACGGCCGCCAGGTCCGGTTCTCCCGCTCACTGACCCACACGGCCACCAGGTCCGGTTCTCCCGCTGCCCGCTCACTGACCCACACGGCCGCCAGGTCCGGTTCTCCCGCTCACTGACCCACACGGCCGCCAGGTCCGGTTCTCCCGCTCACTGACCCACACGGCCACCAGGTCCGGTTCTCCCGCTGCCCGCTCACTGACCCACACGGCCACCAAGTCCGGTTCTCCCGCTCACTGACCCACACGGCCACCAGGTCCGGTTCTCCCGCTGCCCGCTCACTGACCCACACGGCCGCCAGGTCCGGTTCTCCCGCTGCCCGCTCACTGACCCACACGGCCGCCAGGTCCGGTTCTCCCGCTCACTGACCCACACGGCCGCCAGGTCCGGTTCTCCCGCTGCCCGCTCACTGACCCACACGGCCACCAAGTCCGGTTCTCCCGCTGCCCGCTCACTGACCCACACGGCCACCAGGTCCGGTTCTCCCGCTGCCCGCTCACTGACCCACACGGCCACCAAGTCCGGTTCTCCCGCTGCCCGCTCACTGACCCACACGGCCGCCAAGTCCGGTTCTCCCGCTCACTGACCCACACGGCCACCAGGTCCGGTTCTCCCGCTGCCCGCTCACTGACCCACGCGGCCGCCAGGTCCGGTTCTCCCGCTGCCCGCTCACTGACCCACACGGCCACCAAGTCCGGTTCTCCCGCTGCCCGCTCACTGACCCACACGGCCACCAGGTCCGGTTCTCCCGCTGCCCGCTCACTGACCCACACGGCCACCAGGTCCGGTTCTCCCGCTGCCCGCTCACTGACCCACACGGCCACCAAGTCCGGTTCTCCCGCTGCCCGCTCACTGACCCACACGGCCACCAGGTCCGGTTCTCCCGCTGCCCGCTCACTGACCCACACGGCCACCAAGTCCGGTTCTCCCGCTCACTGACCCACACGGCCGCCAGGTCCGGTTCTCCCGCTCACTGACCCACACGGCCACCAGGTCCGGTTCTCCCGCTGCCCGCTCACTGACCCACACGGACACCAGGTCCGGTTCTCCCGCTCACTGACCCACACGGCCACCAGGTCCGGTTCTCCCGCTGCCCGCTCACTGACCCACACGGCCACCAGGTCCGGTTCTCCCGCTGCCCGCTCACTGACCCACACGGCCACCAGGTCCGGTTCTCCCGCTGCCCGCTCACTGACCCACACGGCCGCCAGGTCCGGTTCTCCCGCTGCCCGCTCACTGACCCACACGGCCACCAAGTCCGGTTCTCCCGCTCACTGACCCACACGGCCACCAGGTCCGGTTCTCCCGCTGCCCGCTCACTGACCCACACGGCCACCAAGTCCGGTTCTCCCGCTGCCCGCTCACTGACCCACACGGCCGCCAGGTCCGGTTCTCCCGCTCACTGACCCACACGGCCACCAGGTCCGGTTCTCCCGCTGCCCGCTCACTGACCCACACGGCCACCAAGTCCGGTTCTCCCGCTGCCCGCTCACTGACCCACGCCGCCACCAGGTCCAGCAATCCACCAATTTTCAAATCCCCACCTTAACGTTTCGGGGAAGCTCCCTGAATGACGAGCTGGAAGGTTCTAGACAAATGCAGGCTGTTTTCGAAGGGCGAAGGTTTCCTCGAAGGACTCGGTACGCCCTCGAGAAGCTGGTGATCTGACATCTGTACATTTTACTAACTAAATAATTTATTTCTGCTGCTTGGGCAGGGACCCAGAAAAACTGAGGGAATATGTGACAAACTGCCACCAACTTTCAGACGTCCTTCACAGTCTGGAGACATCGCTCAAAGACATGGCAGCTCGGATCCCAAATTCCTATAAAGCAGCAATTGAACAAGTGGAAAGTCAGGCGGTAAATATATGTTATGTTAAATCTGTGTCCGACTCCAGCCAAGAACATGGGGAAAGCCCAGGATGTGTGCAGCTCTACACCAGTCTGTGTCTGTGTCTGCATCAGTCTGTGTCTGTGTCTGCATCAGTCTGTGTCTGTGTCTGCGTCAGTCTGTGTCTGTGTCTGCATCAGTCTGTGTCTGCATCAGTCTGTGTCTGTGTCTGCGTCAGTCTGTGTCTGCGTCAGTCTGTGTCTGCGTCAGTCTGTGTCTGTGTCTGCATCAGTCTGTGTCTGCGTCAGTCTGTGTCTGTGTCTGCGTCAGTCTGTGTCTGTGTCTGCGTCTGTCTGTGTCTGCATCAGTCTGTGTCTGTGTCTGCGTCAGTCTGTGTCTGTGTCTGCGTCAGTCTGTGTCTGCGTCAGTCTGTGTCTGCATCAGTCTGTGTCTGTGTCTGCGTCAGTCTGTGTCTGCATCAGTCTGTGTCTGTGTCTGCGTCAGTCTGTGTCTGTGTCTGCGTCAGTCTGTGTCTGTGTCTGCGTCAGTCTGTGTCTGCGTCAGTCTGTGTCTGCGTCAGTCTGTGTCTGCGTCAGTCTGTGTCTGTGTCTGCGTCTGTCTGTGTCTGCATCAGTCTGTGTCTGTGTCTGCGTCAGTCTGTGTCTGTGTCTGCGTCAGTCTGTGTCTGCGTCAGTCTGTGTCTGCATCAGTCTGTGTCTGTGTCTGCGTCAGTCTGTGTCTGCATCAGTCTGTGTCTGTGTCTGCATCAGTCTGTGTCTGTGTCTGCGTCAGTCTGTGTCTGTGTCTGCGTCAGTCTGTGTCTGTGTCTGTGTCAGTCTGTGTCTGCGTCAGTCTGTGTCTGCGTCAGTCTGTGTCTGCGTCAGTCTGTGTCTGTGTCTGCATCAGTCTGTGTCTGTGTCTGCACCGGTCTGTGTCTGCATCAGTCTGTGTCTGTGTCTGCACCGGTCTGTGTCTGCACCGGTCTGTGTCTGCACCGGTCTGTGTCTGCACCGGTCTGTGTCTGCACCGGTCTGTGTCTGCACCGTTCTGTGTCTGCACCGGTCTGTGTCTGTGTCTGCACCGGTCTGTGTCTGCATCGGTCTGTGTCTGTGTCTGCATTTTCTCAACATCTGCTCTGTCAAACCCCTTGAGAATTTTATTCATTTGAATGAGGTTATCTCTCATTTTTCCAAACTCCAGGGCAGCACAGTGACACAGTGGTTAGCACTGCTGCCTCACGGCGCTGAGGTCCCAGGTTCGATCCTGACTCTGGGTCACTGTCCGTGTGGAGTTTGCGCATTCTCCCCGTGTCTGCGTGGGTCTCGCCCCCACAACCCAAACATGTGCAGAGTAGGTGGATTGGCCACGCTAAATTGCCCCTTAATTGGAAAAAATAATTGGGTGCTCTAAATTTATTTAAAATTTTTTTTTACAAACTCCAGGGAGTATTTGTCTAGTCGACTCAATCTCCCATTGCAGGGACATCCCTTTCTCCCAGGGACCAGTCCCGGGAATCTTTGTTAACATTCCCTCGAGGGCAGCGATGTCCTTCCTGAGGGAAAAAGACTATATTCTGTCCACCAGCTGTGACCTCATCAATACTCTGCATCATTGTCGTAAGACTTCTTCATTCTTACACTGCAGTCTCTTTGGAATTAAGATGAACTTGATATTTGCCCTCCTATTGCTTGACATACAGGGTATGTTCTCTTCCTGTGATTGAAGTGTATCTGTCATATCCCGCGCGGGGCCTAGGGATGGGAATGACTATCCCGGGGTTCTTGCGGAGTACGAGCTGCCGCTTGGGGATGGGGGGGGGGGGGGGATCTCTACAAACCTCTGTAGAAGAGGCGGCCAGAGAGGAACTCGGTGGGGACCTACCAGGCTGTGTATATATTATGCTGTAAATAAAACCCTTGTTTCTTTATTTTCCTCGGTGTGCCCTCGGACACGAGGATACCCGGCCCCTCCGAGTGCAAACACTTCCCAGTCTCACAGTTTGAAAAGATTTTATTTTTCCCCGGAAGATGTACACCCTCACACCTTGCCACCATGGATTCCATCTGTCCCCTTTCCTGTCCATTCGCCCAGCCTGCCTCTCACCCTCTGAAGCCTCTTTGCATCCTCCTCACTACACACACTCCAACCTAACTCTTGTGTATCCCAGTTTGCTGGTTAAACATTACACTCAGTCCCTTATCGATCCGTGTGGACTGTGACAAGTTCTGAATCCTGGAAACTGTTTGGATTCCAACACCTGAGGAAATAATTTCTCTCTACCTGCACTTTAATCATTTTAAATACCTCAGTCCCATCACCCTCAACCTCAAAGTATAAGGGGGGGCACAAGAATATTGATGTAACCTGTTCTTATAATTTAACCCTGTCAGTTCTAGTATCATCCTGGTGAAGCACTCCCTTAAAGAGGAAAGGTGCTCGCCTGGGAGAGGAGCAAGTTATTCAATGAGTTGAAAAAGGTTGTTTTCTGGTGATCAAGTTGCTGTTTCCCTCAAAGGAGCTGGGAAGAGAAATCCGTTTGCTGGAAATGAAGATTTTGGAGCAGAGAAACGTTGCCGCGGATTTGGAGAGGAGAGGAGAAGCAGGCAGTGAGGGGCCTGTCATTCCGGCTGCGGCCAGGCTCTGGGAGCACTGGCTCTGTCTCCGAGACTCTGGGAAAGAGCAGGAATTACACAGCAGGGGCGTGAGGGAGGAATGGAAAACGATCAGTGAGCAGGTACAAACTCTGCCAACTATTTCAATAACATGATAGAACCAAGTTACTGAGATCAATTAAACCAGGGACAAATTAAAGGGACAGTCCCAAGTGGTGATTAGCAGGGTCAACAAGGCCGCACTCCAGCCCCTGCGGTGCCCAAGGGGCAGGGAAGGTCTCGACGGTGCCCGTGGACACCGCTTGCTTCCTCCCCAGTGGCACCTGGCCACGGATGGAGCCACAGTAAAGGGGACGGCAGTTGGTCGGATGACCGTCTCGATCGCCTGCTGTCCGGACCTGTCAATGGCGCGCTTTGCCAGGCCCAGGAGCAGGTTCACCAGGCGGTTCTCCTCCCGATCTGTCCCTGTCGGCAGCGGGAGCCCGTGGATCAGGAGCGTGGGGCTGAAGTGGAAACAAAACTTCAACAAAATATTCATGAAGAAATGAAACCGGGAGTGCCATCCCCCACCAGCTGCAGAAACGCGTTCCGCCGACGCCACAAGACCTCAAAAGGGCAGGTATCCCGGGAGTCCCTGAACTGGTGTAACCGCCCAGTGTATGGGATGCTGCATGTACCAGCCTCCAGCCCAGGTCCCCGGCGGTAAGGGGGAGGACCCCCTACGCAGAGGGACCTACACCGCCGGACGGCAGCAAGGCAAGCCAAGGTGTGCCTGGACCACGGGAAGGAAGTGAAGGTGGGAAACACCGCTGTGCAGTATGAAAGGTCACAGAGGGGGCATATCCATGAGGCAGCTCGGGCTGTGGGGCTCCAGATCCTGGAGGGGGGGGGTGGAATTCCGTCCGAGCAGGGGATCGCTCAGACAGAAGGCCACCGCACACCTGCGCCTCCTCAAGACCACGAGTGTTGGCGGGTCCGAGCACAACCGTCTTGGACGGCATTGGTCGCGAGCCGGACAGACACCGCCGCGGACCGCGCCAACGCAAGGGTGCCATCCAGCCCACGTCCCCGACGCTGGTCACCCCGGCAGCCATCGCCCATTCCTCTCCCAGCCACCGGAGGCAGTATTGGTGGAGGTGCGGATTCCTGAGCAGAGGCTTCCTGACGACAGCTGCATCTCCAGACAGGGAGCAGCTGGTTTATGACCAGAACTCGGCCCCTGTAGGACAGCACTCGGAGAGGTCCAGTCCAGCGCCTCGGGCAAGCGGTGACGGTGGCCTCCAGCTGCAGCCTCGTCGCTGGTCAGGATTCCCCAGCCGGGAAAAGGTGGACTCCCAAGAAGAGGAGGCTGGCCCTGCTCCAACTGAAAGGCCCGAGCTCCTCTGACAGGAGGTCCACCTGCCTCATACTGACCAGCAGTCCAGGCCACTTGGCCCAGTTAATCTTGGTAGAGGACGCAGCTGACTACACAGCCAGGCCCTCACGCACACTCTGCTGGGCAGCAGGGTGGGTGAACATAAGGAGTACATAATCGGTGTTGGCCGAAAGGACCACGCCAATGCCCGGCCTGTGTAGAGTCAGTCCCGGCAACCACCTCCGCAGGAGGCACAGAAAAGGCTCCACGCAAACGGAATAAAGTTGGTCAGACAAGGGACAGTCCTGACTCACTCCTCCCCCCAAAAAGTGGGGTGCCGTCAGGGACCCGTAACCTTAACGAGACAGAGGGTCAGTACTGAGGGAGTGCTGCACTGTCAGAGGGTCAGTGCTGAGGGAGTGCCGCACTGTCAGAGGGTCAGTACTGAGGGAGTGCCGCACGGTCAGAGGGTCAGTACTGAGGGAGTGCTGCACTGTCAGAGGGTCAGTACTGAGGGAGTGCCGCACTGTCAGAGGGTCAGTGCTGAGGGAGTGCTGCACTGTCAGAGGGTCAGTACTGAGGGAGTGCTGCACTGTCAGAGGGTCAGTACTGAGGGAGTGCCGCACTGTCAGAGGGTCAGTGCTGAGGGAGTGCCGCACTGTCAGAGGGTCAGTACTGAGGGAGTGCCGCACGGTCAGAGGGTCAGTACTGAGGGAGTGCTGCACTGTCAGAGGGTCAGTGCTGAGGGAGTGCCGCACTGTCAGAGGGTCAGTACTGAGGGAGTGCCGCACTGTCAGAGGGTCAGTACTGAGGGAGTGCCGCACTGTCAGAGGGTCAGTACTGAGGGAGTGCCGCACTGTCAGAGGGTCAGTGCTGAGGGAGTGCCGCACTGTCAGAGGGTCAGTACTGAGGGAGTGCCGCACTGTCAGAGGGTCAGTACTGAGGGAGTGCTGCACTGTCCGAGGGTCAGTACTGAGGGAGTGCCGCACTGTCAGAGGGTCAGTACTGAGGGAGTGCCGCACTGTCAGAGGGTCAGTACTGAGAGAGTGCCGCACTGTCAGATGGTCAGTACTGAGGGAGTGCTGAACTGTCAGAGGGTCAGTACTGAGGGAGTGCTGAACTGTCAGAGAGTCAGAACTGAGGGAGTGCTGCACTGTCAGAGGGTCAGTACTGAGGGAGTGCCGCACTGTCAGAGGGTCAGTACTGAGGGAGTGCCGCACTGTCAGAGGGTCAGTACTGAGGGAGTGCTGCACTGTCAGAGGGTCAGTACTGAGGGAGTGCCGCACTGTCAGAGAGTCAGTACTGAGGGAGTGCTGCACTGTCAGAGGGTCAGTACTGAGGGAGTGCCGCACTGTCAGAGGGTCAGTACTGAGGGAGTGCTGCACTGTCAGAGGGTCAGTACTGAGGGAGTGCCGCACTGTCAGAGGGTCAGCACTGAGGGAGTGCTGCACTGTCAGAGGATCAGTACTGAGGGAGTGCTGCACTGTCAGAGGGTCAGTACTGAGGGAGTGCTGCACTGTCAGAGAATCAGTACTGAGGGAGTGCCGCACTGTCAGAGGGTCAGTACTGAGGGAGTGCTGCACTGTCAGAGGGTCAGTACTGAGGGAGTGCTGCACTGTCAGCGGGTCAGTACTGAGGGAGTGCCGCACTGTTATAGTGTCAGTACTCAGGGAGTGCTGCACTGTCAGAGGGTCAGTGCTGAGGGAGCGCTGCACTGTCAGAGGGTCAGTACTGAGGGAGTGCTGCACTGTCAGAGGGTCAGTGCTGAGGGAGTGCTGCACTGTCAGAGGGTCAGCACTGAGGGAGTGCTGCACTGTCAGAGGATCAGTACTGAGGGAGCGCCGCACTGTCAGAGGGTCAGTACTGAGGGAGTGCTGCACTGTCAGAGGTCAGTACTGAGGGAGTGCTGCACTGTCAGAGGGTCAGCACTGAGGGAGTGCTGCACTGTCAGAGGGTCAGTACTGAGGGAGTGCTGCACTGTCAGAGAATCAGTACTGAGGGAGTGCCGCACTGTCAGAGGGTCAGTACTGAGGGAGTGCTGCACTGTCAGAGGGTCAGTACTGAGGGAGTGCTGCACTGTCAGCGGGTCAGTACTGAGGGAGTGCCGCACTGTTATAGTGTCAGTACTCAGGGAGTGCTGCACTGTCAGAGGGTCAGTGCTGAGGGAGCGCTGCACTGTCAGAGGGTCAGTACTGAGGGAGTGCTGCACTGTCAGAGGGTCAGTGCTGAGGGAGCGCTGCACTGTCAGAGGGTCAGTACTGAGGGAGTGCTGAACTGTCAGAGGGTCAGTACTGAGGGAGTGCTGCACTGTCAGAGGGTCAGTACTGAGGGAGTGCTGCACTGTCAGAGGGTCAGTACTGAGGGAGTGCTGCACTGTCAGTGGGTCAGTACTGAGGGTGTGCCGCACTGTCAGAGGGTCAGTACTGAGGGAGTGCCGCACTGTCAGAGGGTCAGTACTGAGGGAGTGCTGCACTGTCAGTGGGTCAGTACTGAGGGTGTGCCGCACTGTCAGAGGGTCAGTACTGAGGGAGTGCCGCACTGTCAGAGCGTCAGTACTGAGGGAGTGCTGCACTGTCAGAGGGTCAGTACTGAGGGAGTGCTGCACTGTCAGTGGGTCAGTACTGAGGGTGTGCCGCACTGTCAGAGGGTCAGTACTGAGGGAGTGCTGAACTGTCAGAGGGTCAGTACTGAGGGAGTGCTGCACTGTCAGAGGGTCAGTACTGAGGGAGTGCTGCACTGTCAGAGGGTCAGTATTGAGGGAGTGCTGCACTGTCAGAGGGTCAGTACTGAGGGAGTGCTGCACTGTCAGAGGGTCAGTACTGAGGGAGTGCCGCACTGTCAGAGGGTCAGTACTGAGGGAGTGCCGCACTGTCAGAGGGTCAGTACTGAGGGAGTGCCGCACTGTCAGAGGGTCAGTACTGAGGGAATGCTGCACTGTCAGAGGGTCAGTACTGAGGGAGTGCTGCACTGTTGGTGGTGTGTCTTTCAGGTGAAACGATTTAAACATTGAAAGAAAGCGTTGCTTGGTTCACAGCCCCGAGAGGAATGGGATTGGTGAGAGTTTTACCCTCTGTCCCGGGGACAATATTTATTCTTCAACCAATGTCACTAAAACAGACGATCCAATATCACATTGCTGATTGTGGAATCTTGCTGTGCGGACATTGACTGCTATGGTTCTTGCATTACAACAGTGACTACACGTCCTAAATTGGTTCATTGCCTGTGAGGTTCTTTGGAATGTCCTGATGTGGAAGTTGCTATATAAATGAAGTTCATTTCACTTTTGATCCTCAGATTGACCGAGCTAGCATCATCCTGGACCATCTTCAGGATGATTTTCCCGAGAGCCCGAGGGAAGAAGCCACCAAGGCCGAACTCCTGGAGCTGGAGCAGTGCAGCAGCCGTTACCACGGTGACCTGAAGCACCAACAATCGGTTCTGACCACTCTGCTCCGTCGGGTGACCAGCGTCCTCGGTGTTGAGGAGGCCTTGGAGCCGACTCCAGCCATGCCAATCCTTCAAGAACTCCAAGCGATGGAGGACCGATGCCGGAGGTGAGTGAGGAGAGGACCAGGCTTCATTCCCGGCCTGTGGTGAGCGGGTTACTGTTACCTGGTGTGTGATACTGAAATCTCCCAGACTTCATCCCTGACGGTGATTTCTGACTAAATGGAACTCTGTTACATCAGAACATAAGAACTAGGAGCAGGAGTCGGCCCTCTGGCCCCTCGAGCCTGCTCCACCATTCAATGAGATCATGGCTGATCTTTTGTGGACTTAGCTCCACTTTCCGGCCCGAACACCATAACCCTTAATCCCTTTATTCTTCAAAAAACTATCTATCTTTATCTTAAAAACATTTCATGAAGGAGCCTCTACTGCTTCACTGGGCAAGGAATTCCATAGATTCACAACCCTTTGGGTGAAGAGGTTCCTCCTAAACTCAGTCCTAAATCTACTTCCCCTTATTTTGAGGCTATGCCCCCTAGTTCTGCTTTCACCCGCCAGTGGAAACAACCTGCCCGCATCTATCCTATCTATTCCCTTCATAATTTCATATGTTTCTATAAGATCCCCCCCTCATCCTTATAAATTCCAACGAGTACAGTCCCAGTCTACTCAACCTCTCCTCGTAATCCAACCCCTTCAGCTCTGGGAATAACCTAGTGAATCTCCTCTGCACACCCTCCAGCGCCAGTACGTCCTTTCTCAAGTAAGGAGACCAAAACTGAACACAATACTCCAGGTGTGGCCTCACTAACACCTTATACAATTGCAGCAGAACCTCCCTAGTCTTAAACTCCATCCCTCTAGCAATGAAGGACAAAATTCCATTTGCCTTCTTAATCACCTGTTGCACATGTAAACCAACTTTTTACGACTCCTGCACGAGCACACTCCGGTCTCTCTGCACAGCAGCATGTTTTAATATTTTATCATTTAAATAATAATCCCTTTTGCTGTTATTCCTACCAAAATGGATAACCTCACATTTGTCAACATTGTATTCCATCTGCCAGACCCTAGCCCATTCACTTAAACTATCCAAATCCCTCTGCAGACTTCCAGTATCCTCTGCACGTTTTGCTTTACCACTTATCTTAGTGTCGTCTGCAAACTTGGACACATTGCCCTTGGTCCCCAACTCCAAATCATCTATGTAAATTGTGAACAGTTGTGGGCCCAACACTGATCCCTGAGGGGCACCACAATCTGTAGTGGTTCAAGAAGGCTGCCCCAAATCATCTTCTGAGGGGCAATTAGGGCTGGGCAATAAATGTATCCCCTGAAATAATTTTTTGCAAGTCTTTTATTCCTTCGGTTGTGCCTATGGATGGGGTAGAAGTGGCGGAGCGGCGATTGTCCTAATTCTCATAAGCTTAGCTAATTACAGATCCTGTGCCAACACGGACCCCTTTGTAAGGCCACCCTCCCCATCCCCCCAACGCCCTAAATCTGACCCTCATGGTGTGAAGTGTTCTTGTCTCCTGTGTCCTCCCAATCCCCATGATGCAGTGATGGTAATTGTCTCCTATTATCCGACTCTCCTGCTGTGCAGACTGGATACAGTTGATGGGTTTTGTTTATTCCCTGATTAATTGGGAAGGGATTAAGGTCCTTATTATGTTTTGTTGGCAGTGAGCGGGGGGGGGACGAGCTCACTCATTACTGTCAGGCAGAGAGCTTCCGTTACACAAGGACCATCTCTGCTGCCTCACCCCAATAACCGGGTTCCCCACACCCCCTGGGTCACCCTCCCGGCTAACATGGACTGATCTGAATTCAGAAAACAGTGGCGTGCATCACCGCGCACCCTCAACTCTCCGAGTCCCGACCATTCAATCAGCTGGTTTGTTCTCATAGCCTGGCACAGAAAATCGCAAAGAATCGGTCGGAGAACGGGAAGGGGATACGAGAGTGGGAGAAAACCTTCAAAGAGAACAACAGTATTGGGGATTGGCTGCAACAAGCATCATCTCAGCAACAGGACAACGATGGAACGCCGGGTACTGGACTGCAGGTAAATACAGGAACAGGAGGCGTGTTACTGGAGGCTGGTTTATATACAGAATAACCGATACCGGGAGTGAGTTACAGACTGGAATCTAATCGAGGGGTTCAGGGTGGTTTATATATAGAATAACCGATACCCGGGAGTGAGTTACAGACTGGAATCTAATCGAGGGGTTCAGGGTGGTTTATATATAGAGTAACCGATACCCGGGAGTGAGTTAGACTGGAATCTAATCGAGGGGTTCAGGGTGGTTTATATATAGAATAACAGATACCCGGGAGTGAGTTACTGACTGGAATCTAATCGAGGGGTTCGGGGTGGTTTGTATATAGAATAACAGATACCCGGGAGTGAGTTACAGACTGGAATCTAATCGAGGGGTTCAGGGTGGTTTATATATAGAATAACAGATACCCGGGAGTGAGTTACAGACTGGAATCTAATCGAGGGGTTCGTGGTGGTTTATATCTAGAATAACAGATACCCGGGAGTGAGTTACAGACTGGAATCTAATCGAGGGGCTCGGGGTGGTTTATATTTTTGAATAACAGATATCCGGGAGTGAGTTACAGACTGGAATCTAATCGAGGGGTTCAGGGTGGTTTATATATAGAATGACAGATACCCGGGAGTGAGTTACAGACTGGAATCTAATCGAGGGGTTTTGTGGGGTTTCTGTATCGAGTTACTGGTGAGCGGTCGATGGCTGATTTGTCTGCTCCCCACCTGATCTGTTTGTGTGAGGTGCTGGAGCCTGTCCTGACTCCTTCAATCGGCCCCAGGGCAACTGTCTTTCAGAGAAAGAAGGTTATGAGATTGAGAATTCATTCGCTTTTATTCAGCCGAGTTCCTGTTTCCACATTGGAGACAGAAGGTGAATGTGTTGCTGTGGGGCGGGAGTGGAGGTGAAGTGGGCTGTGGACGGGGCCCTGCCCCATTGTGGGTTGGTGTGTTGAGTTGGTCGAGTAGGTAGGCGATGTCGCTGTGCATATCAATCAAGCTTCTTTCGTTTTGTTTGTGCTGCTGTCTTTCTCTTCGAAGTAACACCAGCAGGAGCTGTAGTTTCAGTGTAATACAGAGAATGATTCTGACGGAGTAAACATGGAGGTCGGTATTCAGACGGTCACAGCTTTCACATAATTTGCAAATAACCCAGAGGGTCAGGTCAGATTTTGTTCCCAACCCAGTGAGGTGTTATTTGGAATACGCTGCCTGAAAAGGCCATTGGAGGGAAATCAATCAAGTCATCGAGTCAGTTACAGCACAGAATGAGGCCATTCCACCCATTGAATCCATGCCAGCTCTAGAGCAATCCAGCCATTTGCATAGGCTTCCCCCTTCTCCGTGACCCTGAGGATACATTTCCTTCAGTCGCCCACCCAATTCTCTTTTGAAATCATTGATGGTCTCCCAGCACTCTGCCAGGCAGAGATCCAGCCCATTACCGCTCGCTGTGCAAAGAAAAACGTTTCTCCCTCTGCAACCTTTGCGCAAGATCTTTCATCGGTGTTCCCTGGTCCCTTTACCTTCCCTGATTTCTGGTCTGCCCCCCTTCTACACCTCTCTCAAATCTCCCCTCCATCTCCTTCGCTCGGAGAACAATCCCAGTTTCTCCAACCCTAACCTTGTGTCTAAATCCTTCATCCATGGAACTATTCCGGTAAATCTGTCCTCCTCACCCTCTCGAGGAGCCTCACACACATCCTTCCTAAGCTGTAGTGACCAGAACTGGACACAATCATAGAATTTGAAGTGCAGAAGGAGGCCATTTGGACCATGGAGTCGGCACCTTCCCTCGGAAAGCGCACCCTACTTAAGCCCACACCTCCACCCTCTCCCTGTAACCCCGCCTAATCTTTTTTGGACACTAAGGGCAATTTAGCATGGCCAATCCACCTAACCTGCACATCTTTGGGCTGTGGGAGGAAACCGGAGCACCCGGAGGAAACCCACACACACACGGGGAGAACGTGCAGACTCCGCACAGACAGTGAACCAGCGGGGAATCGAACCTGGGACCCAGGAGCTGTGAAGCCACAGTGCTAACCACTGTGCTCCCGTGCCACCCGTAGGCCCAGCTGGGGCCTAACTAGAGTTTTAGAAAGATTCAGAATAACCTCCCTATTTCTTTTCCAATGGCTCTATTTATGATGGCCAAGGTCCCATTCGCCTTTCTGACCACCCTCTCAGCCTGTCCAGAGGCCTCAAAGAGTTATTGCACATGGTCACTCGTGTCCCTCTGTCCATACTTTCAAAATGTGCCGATGAGTCTATATTGCCCCCTTATCCCATGTGTCAAAGTGGCTCACCTCACACATCAGCAGTAACTTTGAAAAGAAAATGAGGTAACTATTCGAAGAGTAAAGTTTGCAGAGCTATGGGGATCAGTCGAGAAAAGCGACAAATTGGATTGCGCTTCCAAAGAGGCAGTTGAGCTGAACAACTCCCTCCGTGCTGTACGGCTCTGGGTCTCCTCTAGATATCAGGTTTGTGTGAACTCCTCTGTGATTGTTGTGGGCCGCAGTCCTGAGTCCCCAGCACAAATTCACTTTTAATGTGTTGCCTTTAGCAACTCCAAGATGCAATGAATGCCCAACAAGAGGCGATGGGGGAGAGCAGCGGGCAGCTACAGGACGGGTCCTCGGAGCCACACACCAGGGATCCTGCCGAGACCAGCAATCAGATCGAGGAGAGCAGGGGAGCTCTGGGAGATATGGAAGCGAAGGTGAGCCTTTACTGAAATAACTTCTATTTATCCAGCACCTTCCAACACTTCAGGACACCCCAAAGCTTTTTGCAGTCAATGGAATACTTTCCGAAATGTGGTCATTGTTTTCATGTAGGGACATGTCGCATCCAACTTATGCACAGCAAGATCCCAAATAGAGCACTTAAGTAAATGGTTGGATAATCTGTTTTACTGATTAGAATAAAGAAATGTACAGCACAGGAACAGGCCCTTCGGCCCTCCAAGCCCGCGCCGACCATGCTGCCCGACTAAACTACAATCTTCTACACTTCCTGGGTCCGTATCCCTCTATTCCCATCCTATTCATGTATTTGTCAAGATGCCCCTTAAATGTCACTATCGTCCCTGCTTCCACCACTTCCTCCGGCAGCGAGTTCCAGGCACCCACTACCCTCTGCGTAAAAAACTTGCCTCGTACATCTACTCTAAACCTTGCCCCTCTCACCTTAAACCTATGCCCCCTAGTAATTGACCCCTCTACCCTGGGGAAAAGCCTCTGACTATCCACTCTGTCTATGCCCCTCATAATTTTGTAGACCTCTATCAGGTCGCCCCTCAACCTCCGTCATTCCAGTGAGAACAAACCGAGTTTATTCAACCGCTCCTCATAGCTAATGCCCTCCATACCAGGCAACATTCTGGTAAATCTCTTCTGCACCCTCTCTAAAGCCTCCACATCCTTCTGGTAGTGTGGCGACCAGAATTGAACACTATACTCCAAGTGTGGCCTAACTAAGGTTCTATACAGCTGCAACATGACTTGCCAATTCTTATACTCAATGCCCCGGCCAATGAAGGCAAGCATGCCGTATGCCTTCTTGACTACCTTCTCCACCTGTGTTGCCCCTTTCAATGACCTGTGGACCTGTACTCCTAGATCTCTTTGACTTTCAATACTCTTGAGGGTTCTACCATTCACTGTATATTCCCTACCTGCATTAGACCTTCCAAAATGCATTACCTCACATTTGTCCGGATTAAACTCCATCTGCCATCCCTCCGCCCAAGTCTCCAAACAATCTAAATCCTGCTGTATCCTCTGACAGTCCTCATCGCTATCCGCAATTCCACCAACCTTTGTGTCGTCTGCAAACTTACTAATCAGACCAGTTACATTTTCCTCCAAATCATTTATATATACTACAAAGAGCAAAGGTCCCAGCACTGATCCCTGTGGAACACCACTGGTCACAGCCCTCCAATTAGAAAAGCATCCTTCCATTGCTACTCTCTGCCTTCTATGACCTAGCCAGTTCTGTATCCACCTTGCCAGCTCACCCCTGATCCCGTGTGACTTCACCTTTTGTACTAGTCTACCATGAGGGACCTTGTCAAAGGCCTTACTGAAGTCCATATAGACAACATCTACTGCCCTACCTGCATCAATCACCTTTGTGACCTCCTCGAAAAACTCTATCAAGTTAGTGAGACACGACCTCCCCTTCACAAAACCATGCTGCCTCTCACTAATACGTCAATTTGCTTCCAAATGGGAGTAGATCCTGTCTCGAAGAATTCTCTCCAGTAATTTCCCTACCACTGAAGTAAGGCTCACCGGCCTGTAGTTCCCAGGATTATCCTTGCTACCCTTCTTAAACAGAGGAACAACATTGGCTATTCTCCAGTCCTCCGGGACATCCCCTGAAGACAGTGAGGATCCAAAGATTTCTGTCAAGGCCTTAGCAATTTCCTCTCCAGCCTCCTTCAGTATTCTGGGGTAGATCCCATCAGGCCCTGGGGACTTATCTACCTTAATATTTTTTAAGACACCCAACTCCTCGTCTTTTTGGATCTCAATGTGACCCAGGCTATCTACACCCCCTTCTCCAGACTCAACATCTACCAATTTCTTCTCTTTGGTGAATACTGATGCAAAGTATTCATTTAGTACCTCGCCCATTTCCTCTGGCTCCACACATAGATTCCCTTGCCTATCCTTCAGTGGGCCAACCCTTTCCCTGGCTACTCTCTTGCTTTTTATGTACGTGTAAAAAGCCTTGGGATTTTCATTAACCCTATTTGCCAATGACTTTTTGTGACCCCTTCTAGCCCTCCTGACTCCTTGCTTAAGTTCCTTCCTACTTTCCTTATATTCCACGCAGGCTTTGTCTGTTCCCAGCCTTTTAGCCCTGACAAATGCCTCCTTTTTCTTTTTGACGAGGCCTACAATATCTCTCGTTATCCAAGGTTCCCGAAAATTGCCGTATTTATCCTTCTTCCTCACAGGAACATGCCGGTCCTGAATTCCTTTCAACTGACACTTGAAAGCCTCCCACATGTCAGATGTTGATTTGCCCTCAAACATCCGCCCCCAATCTATGTTCTTCAGTTCCCGCCTAATATTGTTATAATTAGCCTTCCCCCAATTTAGCACATTCATCCTAGGACCACTCTTATCCTTGTCCACCAGCACTTTAAAACTTACTGAATTGTGGTCACTGTTACCGAAATGCTCCCCTACTGAAACATCTACCACCTGGCCGGGCTCATTCCCCAATACCAGGTCCAGTACCGCCCCTTCCCTAGTTGGACTGTCTACATATTGTTTTAAGAAGCCCTCCTGGATGCTCCTTACAAACTCCGCCCCGTCTAAGCCCCTGGCACTAAGTGAGTCCCAGTCAATATTGGGGAAGTTGAAGTCTCCCATCACCACAACCCTGTTGTTTTTACTCTTTTCCAAAATCTGTCTACCTATCTGCTCCTCTATCTCCCGCTGGCTGTTGGGAGGCCTGTAGTAAACCCCCAACATTGTGACTGCACCCTTCTTATTCCTGATCTCTACCCATATAGCCTCACTGCCCTCTGAGGTGTCCTCCCGCAGTACAGCTGTGATATTCTCCTGAACCAGTAGCGCAACTCCGCCTCCCCTTTTACATCCCCCTCTATCCCGCCTGAAACATCTAAATCCTGGAACGTTTAGCTACCAATCCTGCCCTTCCCTCAACCAGGTCTCTGTAATGGCAACAACATCATAGTTCCATGTTGTTGGAACCCCTAGTTTGAGATTTGAACCCATCACCTCCTGACCCAGAAGCAAGGGCGGGGGGTATCATTGGCTAAGTCAGCATTTATTAGAAAATAGAACATTCAGTGCAGAAGGAGGCCATTCAGCCCATCGAGTCTGCACCGACCCACTTAAGCCCTCCCTTCCACCCTATCCCCTCCTAACCTTTTTTTGGACACTAAGGGCAATTTATCATGGCCAATCCACCTAACCTGCACGTCTTTGGACTGTGGGAGGAAACCGGAGCACCCGGAGGAAACCCACGCGCACACAGGGAGAACGTGCAGACTCCGCACAGACAGTGACCCAGCGGGGAATTGAACCTGGGACCCTGGCAGTGCGAAGTCACAGTGCTAACCACTGTGCTACCGTTCTTCTCTTGTGATGCTGTGCTGCCTTCTCGAACCGCTGCAGTCCAGGTTGTTAGGAAAATAAAGGTGGTTTTAAGGGATTTATATTTGTATTGGTAAAGATTAGGAATAAGGTACAGTTTTAAATGGGTTTAATTTAATGCTTCTGTGACTGGAAGGGGAAATGTTACAGTTAGGTTGATGCAGGACAAAGGTGTTTGTGCGTGTGGGGGTTGGTTTAGAGAGGGTTATGATGTGAAGAATAAATAGTAGAAGTAAGCCATTGCTTAGCAACAGGAGGTCACTCTCCAGAGGGACGGGTCTTTGTTCTTAGTTTTAACAGGAAGCCAGGGCAGTTGGAGACAGGACCCAGGGGAGTGAACATCGCATAATCGTTCACAATATTTACATTGTGTATTTATCGTATTCCTATATTTTTCCTGAACGGAACGATCTGCCTCGATCGGAGACGTAACGATACTTTTCACTGTATCTCGGGACACGTGACAATACATCTAAATCTAAAATCTATTCCTGCCAGAAGAAAGACTGGATGGGACAGGAGTTGCAAAGAGGTAGTGCGGGATTCTCTGCGCGCGCCGGGTCGGAGAATCGTATCACGCTGCCCCGACGCCGGCACGCGATTATCCGCGGCGTGGTTGGCGTGGCGCCGGTTGCGGGCCGCCCACCCATTCTCCGGCCCAGATGGGCCAAGCGCCGAGTCCCGCCTGCATCGTTCTAACCTGCTCTGGGCTGGCGGGACCTCGGCCGGTAAGGGTCGGGTGGCGGCCTTTGGGGGGGGAAGGGGGGGTCCGACCCTGCGGGGGGGGGGGGGGCTCCGATATGGACTGGCCCGCGATCGGGGCCCACAGATCGGTGGGCCGGCCTCTGTGGCTGGGGGCCTCCTTTCCTACGCACCGGCCCCTGTAGCCCTGCGTCGGGGCCGGCGTGTTGAAGGAGCCCACTGCGCATGCGTGCATTGGCGCCAGTGCCACTGTGCATGCGCGGATCCCGCGGCACACAGTTTGCCCCGGGATCTGCAGCTGGAGCGGCGCGAACCGCTCCAGCGCCGTGCTGGCCCCCTGGAGGGGGAGCGGCCCGTTCACGCCGTCATAAAGCGCGACAGCGTTTACAACGGCGTGGACACTCTGCCGTGGGATTGGAGACTCCCGCCCGCAGGCTTCTTATAGTATAAATTACAGTCCAGGTAACCAGCGAATTGAGACAGAAAAAATGTTTAAGACGACTGGTGTTAAGTGAACGGAGACAAGATATTGTTCAGAAGAATTCAAGGAAGAGTAAACAAAGTGTTCTGAGTTAAAGAGACAATTGCAGTAACTAGATTTAAAGTGGGACAGCAGACTTCAGAGATAGATTAAATGTTAAATGTTAAACAGAAGCAAATCGCAACCGTTTCTGCTTTTTGCTCATCAGAACAGCCAGAGCCGGGAGCTGAGTGTCAGGATTGGAACCATTCAGAACGGACTTCAGAGTGTGGAAAAGATGCTGCAGGAACGCAGTGAGAGTCACAGTGAAGCAAAGGCACTGCAAAAGGTATGTACAGCATTCAACCAAGACACAAACCTCCCACATCGGAGCACGGGTCCCATCTCCTGAAGGTGCTGACTCTCACTGGGGTACGGGTCCTCTCCTCTCCTGAAGGTGCTGACTCTCACTGGGGTAGAGGGTCCTTCTCTTCTCCTGAAGGTGCTGACTCTCACTGGGGTACGGGGTCCTTCTCTTCTCCTGAAGGTGCTGACTCTCACTGGGGTACGGGGTCCTTCTCTTCTCCTGAAGGTGCTGACTCTCACTAGGGTACAGACTCCCCCTCCGCTCTTGAAGGTGATGACTCTCACTGGGGTACGGGTCCCCTCCTCTCCTCAAGGTGCTGACTCTCACTGGAGTACAGACTCCCCCTCCTCTCCTGAAGGTGCTGACTCTCACTGGGGTACAGGGTCCCCTCCTCTCCTGAAGGTGCTGACTCTCACTGGGGTACGGGGTCCCCTCCTCTCCTGAAGGTGCTGACTCTTACTGGGATACAGGGTCCCCCTCCTCTCCTGAAGGTGCTGACTCTCACTGGGGTACAGGGTCCCCTCCTCTCCTGAAGGTGCTGACTCTCACCGGGGTACAGGGTCCCCCTCCTCTCCTGAAGGTGCTGACTGTCACTGGGATACAGGGTCCCCCTCCTCTCCTGAAGGTGCTGACTCTCACTGGGGTACAGGGTCCCCCTCCTCTCCTGAAGGTGCTGACTGTCACTGGGGTACAGGGTCCCCCTCCTCTCCTGAAGGTGCTGACTCTCACTGGGATACAGGGTCCCCCTCCTCTCCTGAAGGTGCTGACTCTCACTGGGGTACGGGTTCCCTCTGAACATGCCACCAATCCAGCCGCACTTCACAAGCTCTGCCACTGGAGGGCAGCAGTGTTCTATCTTTAGGTATCAGGACAATGTGTTCTGTGTCTATTTAAAAGTCGACGTTTTTCCAGGAATTGCTGATTATTTTCTGCAAGAACCCTGATTCTCTGGGTGTGTTGGTGCCTCCAGCTAATCCTGCAACTTTGAGAAGTGAGAGCAGCCCCTTTAAGGGGTGATCGTTCGTGGGGTCGATCGCGCACGAATCCCGGGAATACAGCCAGGAAGCCCGGGAAGACAGCGCAGGAACCCCGGGAAGACAGCGCAGGAACCCCGGGAAGACAGCGCAGGGATCCCGGGAATACAGCGCAGGAACCCCGGGAAGACAGCACAGGAACCCCGGGAAGACAGCGCAGGGACCCCGGGAAGACAGCGCAGGAACCCCGGGAAGACAGCGCAGGAACCCCGGGAATACAGCCAGGAACCCCGGGAAGACAGCGCAGGGACCCCGGGAAGACAGCGCAGGGACCCCGGGAATACAGCCAGGAACCCCGGGAAGACAGCGCAGGGACCCCGGGAAGACAGCGCAGGAACCCCGGGAAGACAGCGCAGGAACCCCGGGAATACAGCCAGGAACCCCGGGAAGACAGCGCAGGGACCCCGGAAAGACAGCGCAGGGACCCCGGGAAGACAGCGCAGGAACCCCGGGAAGACAGCGCAGGAACCCCGGGAATACAGCCAGGAACCCCGGGAAGACAGCGCAGGGACCCCGGGAATACAGCCAGGAACCCCGGGAATACAGCCAGGAACCCCGGGAATACAGCCAGGAACCCCGGGAAGACAGCGCAGGAACCCCGGGAAGACAGCGCAGGGACCCCGGGAATACAGCCAGGAACCCCGGGAAGACAGCGCAGGGACCCCGGGAAGACAGCGCAGGGACCCCGGGAAGACAGCGCAGGGACCCCGGGAAGACAGCGCAGGAACCCCGGGAATACAGCCAGGAACCCCGGGAATACAGCCAGGAACCCCGGGAATACAGCGCAGGAACCCCGGGAAGACAGCGCTGGAACCCCGGGAATACAGCCAGGAACCCCGGGAATACAGCGCAGGAACCCCGGGAAGACAGCGCTGGAACCCCGGGAATACAGCCAGGAACCCCGGGAAGACAGCGCAGGAACCCCGGGAATACAGCGCAGGAACCCCGGGAATACAGCGCTGGAACCCCGGGAAGACAGCGCAGGAACCCCGGGAAGACAGCGCAGGGAACCCGGGAAGACAGCGCAGGAACCCCGGGAAGACAGCGCAGGAACCCCGGGAAGACAGCGCAGGAACCCCGGGAAGACAGCGCTGGAACCCCGGGAATACAGCGCTGGAACCCCGGGAAGACAGCGCAGGAACCCCGGGAAGACAGCGCAGGAACCCCGGGAAGACAGCGCTGGAACCCCGGGAAGACAGCGCAGGGAACCCGGGAAGACAGCGCAGGAACTCCGGGAAGACAGCGCAGGAACCCCGGGAAGACAGCGCAGGGAACCCGGGAAGACAGCCCGGGGAGCAGGAGCCCGGTCACTGTGGGCAAGTCAGGAAGTAGAGACCTGGATTGTGATTGCTGTTCCTGTACCGAGTTTAACCTTGTTTGTTCCAGTGAATGACTTTGTTGTTTAAGAAGCCTCCTCGCTGATACCTCGCGCTATCACAGTCCCTGCTGGGGCTGACATAGTATCTCACTGTAAGGGTTTGCAGGTGAAACCAAATCTTCCTGATGTTTCCCCAGTGCTCCTTGTGTTCCGGGGTAACCCCTGTTCCTGTTTCCACAGAGGATCTGGAGGGCGATAGATGACTGGCACTCGGTGCTTTCACAGCTCGATGCAGGAGTCCTAGAGCTGGCAGAGCAGGAACCCGACCAGGCCCAGGAGCTGATGGATAAGCTGCTCAAACCATTCCAACAACACCAGCAGCTGTCCCGTAACGCAGAACAGAGAACAGGATTACTGAACAAGGTTACGGCCCCTAAGCACCATCTCTCACACTGCACCATTCTCTCGCTCTCAGTATTGTCTCTTTAACACATACCCTTCCTGTCCTGGGGATGTTTGATGGGGACAGTGTAGAGGGAGCTTTACTCTGTATCTAACCCCGTGCTGTACCTGTCCTGGGAGTGTTTGACGTGGACAGTGTAGAGGGAGCTTTACTCTGTATCTAACCCCGTGCTGTACCTGTCCTGGGAGTGTTTGACGTGGACAGTGTAGAGGGAGCTTTACTCTGTATCTAACCCCGTGCTGTACCTGTCCTGGGAGTGTTTGATGGAGACAGTGTAGAGGGAGCTTTACTCTGTATCTAACCCCGTGCTGTACCTGTCCTGGGAGTGTTTGATGGGGACAGTGTAGAGGGAGCTTTACTCTGTATCTAACCCCGTGCTGTACCTGTCCTGGGAGTGTTTGACGTGGACAGTGTAGAGGGAGCTTTACTCTGTATCTAACCCCGTGCTGTACCTGTCCTGGGAGTGTTTGATGGAGACAGTGTAGAGGGAGCTTTACTCTGTATCTAACCCCGTGCTGTACCTGTCCTGGGAGTGTTTGATGGGGACAGTGTAGAGGGAGCTTTACTCTGTATCTAACCCCGTGCTGTACCTGTCCTGGGAGTGTTTGATGGGGACAGTGTAGAGGGAGCTTTACTCTGTATCTAACCCCGTGCTGTACCTGTCCTGGGAGTGTTTGATGGGGACAGTGTAGAGGGAGCTTTACTCTGTATCTAACCCCGTGCTGTACCTGTCCTGGGAGTGTTTGACGTGGACAGTGTAGAGGGAGCTTTACTCTGTATCTAACCCCGTGCTGTACCTGTCCTGGGAGTGTTTGATGGAGACAGTGTAGAGGGAGCTTTACTCTGTATCTAACCCCGTGCTGTACCTGTCCTGGGAGTGTTTGATGGAGACAGTGTAGAGGGAGCTTTACTCTGTATCTAACCCCGTGCTGTACCTGTCCTGGGAGTGTTTGATGGAGACAGTGTAGAGGGAGCTTTACTCTGTATCTAACCCCGTGCTGTACCTGTCCTGGGAGTGTTTGGTGGGGACAGTGTAGAGGGAGCTTTACTCTGTATCTAACCCCGTGCTGTACCTGTCCTGGGAGTGTTTGATGGGGACAGTGTAGAGGGAGCTTTACTCTGTATCTAACCCCGTGCTGTACCTGTCCTGGGAGTGTTTGACGTGGACAGTGTAGAGGGAGCTTTACTCTGCACCTAACCCCGTGCTGTACCTGTCCTGGGAGTGTTTGATGGGGACAGTGTAGAGGGAGCTTTACTCTGTATCTAACCCCGTGCTGTACCTGTCCTGGGAGTGTTTGATGGGGACAGTGTCGAGGGAGCTTTACTCTGTATCTAACCCCGTGCTGTACCTGACCTGGGAGTGTTTGATGGGGACAGTGTAGAGGGAGCTTTACTCTGTATCCAACCCCGTGCTGTACCTGTCCTAGGAGTGTTTGATGGGGACAGTGTCGAGGGAGCTTTACTCTGTCTCTAACCCCGTGCTGTACCTGTCCTGGGAGTGTTTGATGGGGAGTGTAGAGGGAGCTTTACTCTGTATCTAACCTCGTGCTGTACCAGCCCTGGGAGTGATTAATGGGACAGTATAGAGGGAGTTTTACTCTGTATCTAACCCCGTGTTGTACCTGTCTGGGGAGTGTTTGATGGGGACAGTGTAGAGGGAGCTTAACTCTGTATCTAACCCCGTGTTGTACCTGTCCGGGGAGTGTTTGATGGGGACAGTGTAGAGGGAGCTTTTCTCTGTATCTAACCCCGTGCTGTCCCTGTCCTGGGAGTGTTTGATGGGGACAGTGTAGAGGGAGCTTAACTCTGTATCGAACCCCGTGTTGTACCTGTCCGGGGAGTGTTTGATGGGGACAGTGTAGAGGGAGCTTTTCTCTGTATCTAACCCCGTGCTGTACCTGTCCTGGGAGTGATTAATGGGACAGTATAGAGGGAGTTTTACTCTGTATCTAACCCCGTGTTGTACCTGTCTGGGGAGTGTTTGATGGGGACAGTGTAGAGGGAGCTTTACTCTGTATCTAACTCCGTGCTGTACCTGTCCTGGGAGTGTTTGATGGGGACAGTGTAGAGGGAGCTTTACTCTGTATCTAACCCCGTGCTGTACCTGTCCTGGGAGTGTTTGATGGGGACAGTGTAGAGGGAGCTTTACTCTGTATCTAACCCCGTGCTGTACCTGTCCTGGGAGTGTTTGATGGAAACAGTGTAGAGGAAGTTTTACTCTGTATCTAACCCCGTGCTGTACCTGTCCTGGGAGTGTTTGATGGGGACAGTGTAGAGGGAGCTTTACTCTGTATCTAACCCCGTGCTGTACCTGTCCTGGGAGTGTTTGATGGGGACAGTGTTGAGGGAGCTTTACTCTGTATCTAACCCCGTGCTGTACCTGTCCTGGGAGTGTTTGATGGGGACAGTGTAGAGGGAGCATTACTCTGTATCTAACCCCGTGCTGTACCTGTCCTGGGAGTGTTTGATGGGGACAGTGTAGAGGGAGCTTTACTCTGTATCTAACCCCGTGCTATACCTGTCCTGGGAGTGTTTGATGGGGACAGTGTCGAGGGAGCTTTACTCTGTATCTAACCCTGTGCTGTACCTGTCCTGGGAGTGTTTGATGGGGAGTGTAGAGGGAGCTTTACTCTGTATCTAACCCCGTGATGGGGTTATTGGGTACTGACTCTGGGTAATTCCAGTATAAATGTTTATTTCCTCAGCATTTCCATTCCACCTGTTCCGTGAACATTGGGATTTTGATGATTGTGTTTGTGCAGATCCCAGAATGCCTGGAGGAGTACAGACAGGGCAGCAGCTCAGCAGTGTGCTGCAATGAGGGTACTGACACTTTACTCTCCAACAAGACTGACTACAGCTCCTCCAAGTCCCTCAGAAAACAGATCCTCGTCTTTCAGGTGAGTTTTCCTGGTCCAACTTCCTTCACAGTGAGAATTTAAAATGGTGACTCGGGGCGTAAAACTGTCGGTGAACTCATTGACACTGAGATTCAGCTCAGTACTGTTGGGTTTTACTGCACAGTATGAAGCCATTCGGCCCATCCATCCTGTGGCAGCTTATCTGCTCAGTCCTACCCCCTGGTCTCTCGCCTTCGCCCCACAAGTGTAATCAAATTAGTTTTTGGATATGGAGGGAGTGCTGTTGTGTTAGGGGTACCCAACCTTTGAAAGCCATTAATCTGAGGTCTAGCTGTGCCTCGTGGGGGGGGGTTTTGACAGCCAACAGCAAATCCCTTGGCCTTCACTTTTCTTGGGAGCATCGGCAGCCTGTAAATCTGTCTGGATGGGTACAATCTCTTAGTTCTGAAATCACCCTCGGAAGGCGACGGGCCCAGACAGGATCCCTGGTCGTGCACTCAGAGCCTGCGCGGACCAGCTGGCAGAGGTATTCACGGACATCTTTAACCTGTCCCTACTCCACTCCGAGGTCCCCACCTGCTTCAAGAAGACCACCATCAGACCGGTACCAAAGAAGAACCTGGCAACGTGCCCCAATGACTACCGTCCGGTGGCCCTGACGTCAGTCGTAATGAAGTGCTTCGAGAGGTTGATCATGAAGCGCATCACCTCCATA
The DNA here is from genome assembly GCF_047496885.1 of Scyliorhinus torazame. Taxonomy (NCBI): domain Eukaryota; kingdom Metazoa; phylum Chordata; class Chondrichthyes; order Carcharhiniformes; family Scyliorhinidae; genus Scyliorhinus; species Scyliorhinus torazame. Next base: position 398,340,451 of record NC_092708.1, on the reverse strand, counting down.
CTCCCAGAACGCCTTGATCCACTGCAATTCGCATACCGTTGCAACCGGTCCACATCAGACGCCATTTCCCTGGTCTACACTCATCCCTACAGCATCTCGAAAACAAGGACTCCTACATCAGACTCCTATTTATTGACTACAGCTCCGCCTTCAACACCATAATCCCAGCCAAGCTCATATCAAAGCTCCAAAACCTAGGACTTGGCTCCCCACTCTGCAACTGGATCCTCGATTTTCTGACCAACAGACCACAATCAGTAAGAATGAACAACAACACCTCCTCCACAATAGTCCTCAACACCAGCGCCCCGCAAGGCTGCATACTTAGCCCCCTACTCTACTCCCTGTACACACACGACTGTGTGGCAAAATCTGTTCCAACTCCATCTACAAGTTTTCTGACGATATAACCATAGTGGGCCAGATCTCGAATAACGACGAGTCAGAATACAGGAGGGAGATAGAGAACCTAGTGGAGTGGTGTAGCGACAACAACCTCTCCCTCAATGCCAGCAAAACTAAAGAGCTGGTAATTGACTTCAGGAAGCAAAGTACTGTACACACCCCTGACAGCATCAACGGGGCCGAGGTGGAGATGGTTAGCAGTTTCAAATTCCTAGGGGTGCACATCTCCAAAAATCTGTCCTGGTCCACCCACGTCGACGCTACCACCAAGAAAGCACAACGGCGCCTATACTTCCTCAGGAAACTAAGGAAATTCGGCATGTCCACATTGACTCTTACCAACTTTTACAGATGCACCATAGAAAGCATCCTATCAGGCTGCATCACAGCCTGGTATGGCAACTGCTCGGCCCAGGACCGCAAGAAACTTCAGAGAGTCGTGAACACAGCCCAGTCCATCACACGAACCTACCTCCCATCCATTGACTCCATCTACACCTCCCGCTGCCTGGGGAAAGCGGGCAGTATAAGCAAAGATCCCTCCCACCCGGCTTACTCACTCTTCCAACTCCTTCCATCGGGCAGGAGATACAGAAGTCTGAGAACACGCACGAACAGACTCAAAAACAGCTTCTTCCCCACTGTCACCAGACTCCTAAACGAGCGTCTTATGGACTGATTTCATGAACACTACACCCTGTATGCTTCATCCGATGCCAGTGCTTATGTAGTTACATTGTATATGTTGTGTTGCCCTATTATGTATTTTCTTTTATTCCCTTTTCTTCTCATGTACTTAATGATCTGTTGAGCTGCTCGCAGAAAAATACTTTTCACTGTACCTCGGTACACGTGACAATAAACAAATCCAATCCAATCCTCGGGAATCTTCCTGCATCCTCGATATCCTTGGTTAGACTCTGAATGTCAGAACTCTTCACAATGTTCCACGGGCTGGATTCTCTGTTTTTGGGACTATGTCCCCACACTGTTGTGAAAACTGTGCTCTTTCACCCCAGAAAAACTGGCGTCAAAAGGCCACCGATTCCGAGCCCCGCATGGGGCTAGCAGGCAGCGGCCGCGCGGTGCTCCGTGGCAGACTCAGACAGCGGAAATAGTGCCCCCGATCCGCCCGCACAATAAAAGCCCTGTACCGAATGACGTCCCCCCTTGCCCTCCGATCGGCCCGTCCTGACCATGGCGACCGTGGACTGAGTTCGCAGCCGCCTCGCGAGTTTCCCAGAGCGGCTGGCACCATATTACAGCGACACCGCCGGGGGCGGAGAATAGCGGGCCGGGTCTCTGGCAATGGCCGCAGGTGGGGGATACGCAGCGCGACGTACTCTCAGAGTACGCTGCTATTCGGGGGCCAGAGAATCGAGGAACTGGCGCCGGTCCCAATTTCATGCGGGAAACTGGATTCCCCCCCCCCCCCCTCCGGCGGCAGACGCAATTTCGGCGTTGGGGCAGAGAATCCAGACCAACGTTCCTGCTTTTAAATTGTATCCTTCTGGAATTCTGACCCTCCCAGGTTTGCATTTTCAGACTTGGTTAACTTGGGTCCAGTGAGTTTGGGGACCCAGTTGATTTGGGGGGGGGGGGGATATAGTGGGTTTAGGGGGAGGTCCAGTGATTATTGGGGGGGGGGGGGGGGTCCAGTGCGTTTGTGTCTCTTTCTGGTCATTTGTGAATTTCTTCCTCCGTTTCCTTTCTATATTTAAGGTGATGGGGGAGGGAAGCCGACAGAAACAAAATAATCTGCAGGATGTTGCCTCTCGATTGGAGGAGCTGTCAGTGATGTACCGGACGGAGGAGATGATGCAGCGTCTCAGTGAGCTGCAACAGGCTGTGTCCACGCGACAGGAGGCCATTGAGCACAAGCTGACCGAGTTGGAGCTCATCGCCACGGTGAGGCAGCTTTGCAGAATGAGGGGCTGTTTAGCACAGGGCTAAATCGCTGGCTTTGAAAGCAGACCAAGGCAGGCCAGCCGCACGGTTCAATTCCCGTACCAGCCTCCCTGAACAGGCGCCGGAATGTGGCGACTAGGGGCTTTTCACAGTAACTTCATTTGAAGCCTACTTGTGACAATAAGCGATTTTCATTTCATTTCATTTCATCAGACCTGCTCACCCAATCTGAACACCCAACACTGTACCCCCCAAACCCACTGTACCCCCCAAACCCACTGTACCCCCCAAACCCACTGTACCCCCCAAACCCACTGTACCCCCCAAACCCACTGTACCCCCCAAACCCACTGTACCCCCAAACCCACTGTACTCCAAACCCACTGTACCCCTAAAACCCGCTGTACCCCCAAAACCCACTGGACCCCAAACCCACTGGACCCCAAAACCCACCGAACCCCAAACCCACTATCTCTAAATCCCGCTGTACCCCCAAAACCCACTGAACCCCAAACCCACTGAACCCCAAACCCACTGTACCCCAAACCCACTGTACCCCAAACCCACTGTACCCCAAACCCACTATCTCTAAATCCCGCTGAACCCCAAACCCACTGTACCCCCAAAACCCGCTGAATCCCAAATACGCTGTACCCCCAACCCCACTGTACCCCCAACCCCACTGTACCCCCAACCCCACTGTACTCCCAAACCCACTGTACCCCCATATCGATTGTACCCCCAAAACCCACTGTGCTTCCAAACCAACTATAATCTCCAAACCCACTGTAACCCCAACCCCCTGGTGTCCTAACACAACCCACTCTACCCCCATATCGATTGTACCCCTTACCTTGCCCCACCCATGACCCGGGACCCCCCATTGCGTCTCTAAATCACCCCGAGTGGAATTTCTGTTTCTATTACAGGAGGTGGGTGATATCGAGACCGAAGTGAAAATCTTTGAAAATAAACTTTCAAAGATCAACACCATCCTGTCCTCCATCGATCTCTATGATCTGACCATCCAGGAGCATTTGGCGAACAGAGAGGTACCAGCTTTCTCCTTGGGTATTGAGGCGCGTTTAACAGGAATGTGTGTATTGGGGTTTTCCTTGAGCGTGGTATTTGAGGCCAGGTATTTGTCGGCAGGTCTTCGAGCCCAAAGACTTGACCATTGCTGTGTTTCTCCATAGTCTAATCTGCAGTCCTCTCCTGTATTGTGACCTCTCAATGTCCAGACATGTTGTGTCCTGTTTGTAAAGACATTTACTTCCTGAGTTTAGATAATCCTCGAAAATCTGGAGGAGATGAAGGGGCTTGTTGGTGTGATGGAGGAGTGTAAGGAATCCCTGGGATTACCGGAAGAAGTGATTTGTACCGTTGAAGTCTTCACAAAGATGGACCAAGTGAACACTCAGCTGGGACATCTACAGGAGTTCACAACACAGCAGAGCACCATGTTACAGGTAATGTGATTCCACCCTTGCTGAACAGCCCGAACAGCAGATCTTTCGGTTCTGGTTCTGTGAGAGCAGACTACTCGAGAATGGGCTGATCGAGTGAGGGGTGGGCGAGCGAGGGGTGGGCGAGCGAGGGCCCGGGCGAGCGAGGGCCCGGGCGAGCGAGGGGTGGGCGAGCGAGGGGCCGGGCGAGCGAGGGGTGGGCGAGCGAGGGCCCGGGCGAGCGAGGGCCCGGGCGAGCGAGGGCCCGGGCGAGCGAGGGCCCGGGCGAGCGAGGGCCCGGGCGAGCGAGGGCCCGGGCGAGCGAGGGCCCGGGCGAGCGAGGGCCCGGGCGAGCGAGGGCCCGGGCGAGCGAGGGGTGGGCGAGCGAGGGCCCGGGCGAGCGAGGGGTGGGCGAGCGAGGGCCCGGGCGAGTGAGGACTGGGCGAGTCGGTCTACTCCGCCTGAACATCTGAACGACCTTGTGTCTTGATTTAATCAGCCAATCACTGGGGTGTATTTTCTGGGCGTCAGACCAGAACTGAAATTCACGCACGGCTTTTCTCGTGTGGGAGACAGAAGGTCGGTTTTGGACTAATGGCAGCATTCTGTTGGGGGTAATTATCTGACCACCTCATGGTGGTACATGGAACGGCCGTTCAGATCTCTGGGATACTTTGCCATTCCAGGGTAATACGAGACAGACGCAAAACCCATCCTTGCAAAACCAACAACAAAACGTCGACTGTTAGATGTGATTCTGTGATTGGGCAGCATTTACTGAATCTGCTAATAGCTACACTAACCACCAACTTCAGGGAATCAGACGAGCTAATAGCATGGTTCATTGACATTTGCTAGAAGTGACATACATTCAGACACAGGGATCCTTCTCTGCAAACTAAAGGTATATGGTCAAGCCGTGGGCCTTTTTGTTTTTAATTACCCGGGAGTGTGGGGAGCCTATAGTTCCCCAATGGTGGAGTTGTTGCCATGGAGAAAGCAACCAAAATTGGCTTCCAATCAATCAGCAGCTTCTTCTAAATTGAGGTGAGAATTTGAAATTTGGCAGTCTTGTCCTGATCAGTGCGAGGTGAAAAGGTTCAGCAGCATGTCTCTTGTTTCAGCGATATTCAAGTTTGATGCGATCAAGCAAGTGCTATTTTTTTAGCTGTACATCTCTGTGTTGATGTCCAATTCAGGCCTCCTTTAATTTGGAACCATTTTATTGTCTCTTCCAGGCCCTGTTGGGAAGGTTACAGGAGTGTGATGCAGAGATGGAAAGGTTACAGCGGGTGAGTATACGTGACGGACGACACAAGCGACATTTAAGGGCAGCACGGTAGCACAGTGGTTAGCACAATTGCTTCACAGCGCCAGGGTCCCAGGTTCGATTCCGGTTTGGGTCACTGTCTGTGCGGAGTCGGCACGTTCTCCCCGTGTGCGCGTGGGTTTCCCCCGGGTGCTCCGGTTTCCTCCCACAGTCCAAAGATGTGCAGGTTAGGTGGATTGGGCATGATAAATTGCCCCTTAGTGTCCAAAATTGCCCTTAGTGTTGGGTGGGGTTACTGGGTTATGGGGATCGGGTGGAGGTGTTGACCTTGGGTAGGGTGCTCTTTCCAAGAGCCGGTGCAGACTCGATGGGCCGAATGGCCTCCTTCTGCACTGTAAATTCTTTTTTTAAAAAAATATTTTATTGAAAATTTTTGGTCAACCAACACAGTACATTGTGCATCCTTTACACAACATTATAACAACACAAATAACAATGACCTATTTTATAAACAAAAAATGAATAAATAATTAATAACAGAAATGAAAACTAACCCTAATTGGCAACTGCCTTATCACAAGTAACACTCTCCAAAAATATAATTTAACAGTCCAATATATAATTATCTGTAGCAACGACCTATACATATTATACAGTATATATTAACAACCCTGAGAGTCCTTCTGGTTCCTCCCCACCCCCCGATCCTGGGCTGCTGCTGCTGCCTTCTTTTTTCCATTCCATCTATCTTTCTGCGAGGTATTCGACGAACGGTTGCCACCGCCTGGTGAACCCTTGAGCCGACCCCCTTAGAACAAACTTAATCCGCTCTAGCTTTATAAACCCCGCCATGTCATTTATCCAGGTCTCCACCCCCGGGGGCTTGGCTTCTTTCCACATTAGCAATATCCTATGCCGGGCTACTAGGGACGCAAAGGCCAAAACATCGGCCTCTCTCGCCTCCTGCACTCCCGGCTCTTGTGCAACCCCAAATATAGCCAACCCCCAGCTTGGTTCGACCCGGACCCCCACTACTTTTGAAAGCACCTTTGTCACCCCCATCCAAAACCCCTGTAGTGCCGGGCATGACCAAAACATATGGGTATGATTCGCTGGGCTTCTCGAGCACCTCGCACACTTATCCTCCACCCCAAAAAATTTACTGAGCCGTGCTCCAGTCATATGTGCCCTGTGTAATACCTTAAACTGAATCAGGCTTAGCCTGGCACACGAGGACGACGAGTTTACCCTACTTAGGGCATCTGCCCACAGCCCCTCCTCGATCTCCTCCCCCAGCTCTTCTTCCCATTTCCCTTTTAGTTCATCTACCATAATCTCCCCCTCGTCCCTCATTTCCCTATATATATCTGACACCTTACCATCCCCCACCCATGTCTTTGAGATCACTCTGTCCTGCACCTCTTGTGTCGGGAGCTGCGGGAATTCCCTCACCTGTTGCCTCGCAAAAGCCCTCAGTTGCATATACCTGAATGCATTCCCTTGGGGCAACCCATATTTCTCGGTCAGCGCTCCCAGACTCGCGAACTTCCCATCCACAAACAGATTTTTCAGTTGCGTTATTCCTGCTCTTTGCCACATTCCATATCCCCCATCCATTCCCCCCGGGGCAAACCTATGGTTGTTTCTTATCGGGGACCCCCCCCAAGGCTCCAGTCTTTCCCCTATGCCGTATCCACTGTCCCCAAATCTTCAGTGTAGCCACCACCACCGGGCTTGTGGTGTAGTTCCTCGGTGAGAACGGCAATGGGGCTGTCACCATAGCCTGTAGGCTAGTCCCCCTACAGGACGCCCTCTCTAATCTTTTCCACGCCGCTCCCTCCTCCTCTCCCATCCACTTACTCACCATTGAAATATTAGCGGCCCAATAATACTCACTTAGGTTCGGTAGTGCCAGCATCCCCCTATCCCTGCTACGCTGTAAGAATCCCTTCCTCACTCTCTGGGTCTTCCCGGCCCACACAAAACCCATGATGCTCTTTTCAATCCTTTAAAAAAAAAAGCCTTCGTGATCACCACCGGGAGGCACTGAAACACAAAGAGGAATCTCGGGAGGACCACCATCTTAACCGCCTGCACCCTCCCTGCCAGTGACAGGGATACCATATCCCATCTCTTGAAATCCTCCTCCATTTGTTCCACCAACCGCGTTAAATTTAACCTATGCAATGTGCCCCAATTCTTGGCTATCTGGATCCCCAGGTAACAAAAGTCCCTTGTTACCTTCCTCAACGGTAGGTCCTCTATTTCTCTACTCTGCTCCCCTGGATGCACCACAAACAACTCACTTTTCCCCATGTTCAATTTATACCCTGAAAAATCCCCAAACTCCCCAAGTATCCGCATTATTTCTGGCATCCCCTCCGCCGGGTCTGCCACATATAGTAGCAAATCGTCCGCATACAAAGATACCCGGTGTTCTTCTCCTCCTCTAAGTACTCCCCTCCACTTCTTGGAACCCCTCAACGCTATCGCCAGGGGCTCAATCGCCAGTGCAAACAATAATGGGGACAGAGGGCATCCCTGCCTTGTCCCTCTATGGAGCCGGAAATATGCAGATCCCCGTCCATTCGTGACCACGCTCGCCATCGGGGGCCCTATACAACAGCTGCACCCATCTAACATACCCCTCTCCAAAACCAAATCTCCTCAACACCTCCCACAAATAATCCCACTCCACTCTATCAAATGCTTTCTCGGCATCCATCGCCACTACTATCTCCGTTTCCCCCTCTGGTGGGGGCATCATCATTACCCCTAACAGCCTCCGTATATTCGTGTTCAGCTGTCTCCCCTTCACAAACCCAGTTTGGTCCTCGTGGACCACCCCCGGGACACATTCCTCTATTCTCATTGCCATTACCTTGGCCAGGATCTTGGCATCTACATTTAGGAGGGAAATAGGTCTATAGGACCCGCATTGTAGCGGGTCCTTTTCCTTCTTTAAGAGAAGCGATATCGTTGCTTCAGACATAGTCGGGGGCAGTTGTCCCCTTTCCTTTGCCTCATTAAAGGTCCTCGTCAATACCGGGGCGAGCAAGTCCACATATTTTCTATAGAATTCGACTGGGAATCCATCCGGTCCCGGGGCCTTTCCCGCCTGCATGCTCCTAATTCCTTTCACCACTTCTTCTACCTCGATCTGTGCTCCCAGTCCCACCCTTTCCTGCTCTTCCACCTTGGGGAAATTCCAGCCGATCCAAAAAGCCCATCATTCTCTCCCTCCCATCCGGGGGTTGAGCTTCATATAATTTTTTATAAAATGTCTTGAACACTCCATTCACTCTCTCCGCTCCCCGCTCCAACTCTCCTTCCTCATCCCTCACTCCCCCTATTTCCCTCGCTGCTCCCCTTTTCCTCAATTAGTGTGCCAGCAACCTGCTCGCCTTCTCCCCATATTCGTACTGTACACCCTGTACCTTCCTCCATTGTGCCTCTGCAGTGCCCGTAGTCAGCAAGTCAAATTCTACATGTAGCCTTTGCCTTTCCCTGTACAGTCCCTCCTCCGGTGCTTCCACATATTGTCTGTCCACCCTCAAAAGTTCTTGCAGCAACCGCTCCCGTTCCTTACTCTCCTGCTTCCCTTTATGTGCCCTTATTGATATCAGCTCCCAAGAACAAAGAACAAAGAACAAAGAAATGTACAGCACAGGAACAGGCCCTTCGGCCCTCCAAGCCCGTGCCGACCATACTGCCCGACTAAACTACAATCTTCTACACTTCCTGGGTCCGTATCCTTCTATTCCCATCCTATTCATATATTTGTCAAGATGCCCCTTAAATGTCCCTATCGTCCCTGCCTCCACTACCTCCTCCGGTAGTGAGTTCCAGGCACCCACTACCCCTCTAACCACCGCCTTCAGCGCCTCCCAGACCACTCCCACCTGGACCTCCCCATTATCATTGAGTTCCAAGTACTTTTCAATGCACCCCCTCACCCTTAGACACACCCCCTCATCTGCCATTAGTCCCATGTCCATTCTCCAGGGTGGGCGCCCTCCTGTTTCCTCCCCTATCTCCAAGTCCACCCAGTGTGGAGCGTGATCCGAAATGGCTATAGCCGTATACTCCGTTCCCCTCACCTTCGGGATCAACGCCCTTCCCAGCACAAAAAAGTCTATTCGCGAGTAGACTTTATGGACATAGGAGAAAAACGAGAACTCCTTACTCCTAGGTCTGCTAAATCTCCACGGGTCTACACCTCCCATCTGCTCCATAAAATCTTTAAGTACCTTGGCTGCTGCCGGCCTCCTTCCAGTCCTGGACTTCGACCTATCCAGCCCTGGTTCCAACACCGTATTAAAATCTCCCCCCATTATCAGCTTTCCCATCTCTAGGTCCGGAATGCATCCTAGCATCCGCCTCATAAAATTGGCATCATCCCAGTTCGGGGCATATACGTTTACCAAAACCACCGTCTCCCCCTGTAGTTTGCCACTCACCATCACGTATCTGCCCCCGTTATCCGCCACTATAGTCTTTGCCTCGAACATTACCCGCTTCCCCACTAATATAGCCACCCCCCTGTTTTTCGCATCGAGCCCCGAATGAAACATCTGCCCCACCCATCCTTTTGCGTAGCCTAACCTGGTCTATCAGTTTCAGGTGCGTTTCCTGTAACATAACCACATCTGCCTTAAGTTTCTTAAGGTGTGCGAGTACCCGTGCCCTCTTTATCGGCCCGTTCAGCCCTCTCACGTTCCACGTGATCAGCCGGGTTGGGGGGCTTCCTACCCCCCCCCCCCCCCCCCCCCCGCTTGTCGATTAGCCATCCCCTTTTTCCAGCTCCTCACCCGGTTCCCACGCAGCTGTATCTCCCCCAGGCGGTGCCCCCCCGCCCATCCCCTCCCATCCCAGCTCCCCCCTCTCCCCAGCAGCAGCAACCCAGTAATTCCCCCCTCCCACCCCCCCCCCCGCTAGATCCCCCGCTAGCGTAATTACTCCTCCCATGTTGCTCCCAGAAGTCAGCAAACTCTGGCCGACCTCGGCTTCCCCCCGTGACCTCGGCTCGCACTGTGCGACGCCCCCTCCTTCCTGCTTCTCTATTCCCGCTATGATTATCATAGCGTGGGAACCAAGCCCGCACTTCTCCCTTGGCCCCGCCCCCAATGACCAACGCCCCATCTCCTCCACCTCCCCTCCTCCCCCCATCACCACCTGTGGAAGAGAGAAAAGTTACCACATCGCAGGATTAGTACATAAAACTCCTCTTTCCCCCCTTTTTAAGCCCCCCTCTTCGCCCCCCACATTCGCCCCACCACTTTGTTCAAACGTTCTTTTTAATAACTCGCTCGTTCCAGTTTTTCTTCCACAATAAAAGTCCACGCTTCATCCGCCGTCTCAAAGTAGTGGTGCCTCCCTCGATATGTGACCCACAGTCTTGCCGGTTGCAGCATTCCAAATTTTATCTTCTTTTTATGAAGCACCGCCTTGGCCCGATTAAAGCTCGCCCTCCTTCTCGCCACCTCCGCACTCCAGTCTTGATAAACGCGGATCACCGCGTTCTCCCATTTACTGCTCCGAGTTTTCTTTGCCCATCTAAGGACCATTTCTCTATCCTTAAAACGGAGGAATCTCACCACTATGGCTCTGGGAATTTCTCCTGCTCTCGGTCCTCGCGCCATCACTCGGTATGCTCCCTCCACCTCCAACGGACCTGCCGGGGCCTCCGCTCCCATTAACGAGTGCAGCATCGTGCTCACATATGCCCCGACGTCCGCTCCCTCCGCACCTTCAGGAAGACCAAGAATCCTCAAGTTGTTCCTCCTTGCGTTGTTCTCCAGTGCCTCCAACCTTTCCACACATCGTTTCTGATGTGCCTCATGCGTCTCCGTCTTCACCACCAGGCCCTGTATGTCGTCCTCATTCTCGGCTGCCTTTGCCTTCACGACCCGAAGCTCCCGCTCCTGGGTCTTTTGTTCCTCCTTTAGCCCTTCGATCGCCTGTAGTATCGGGGCCAACAGCTCTTTCTTCATTTCCTTTTTGAGCTCTTCCACACAGCATTTCAAGAACTCTTGTTGTTCAGGGCCCCATGTTAAACTGCCACCTTCCGACGCCATCTTGGTTTTTGCTTGCCTTCCTTGCCGCTGCTCTAAAGGATCCACTGCAATCCGGCCACTTTCTCCTCCTTTTTTCATCCGTATCCAGGGGGGATTCCCTTCTGGTTTACCGCACAGTGTTTTTAGCCGTCAAAATTGCCGTTGGGGCTCCTATCAAGAGCCCAAAAGTCCGTTTCACCGGGAGCTGCCGAAACGTGCGACTCAGCTGGTCATCGCCGCACCCGGAAGTCCCTGCACTGTAAATTCTATGATAAATTTATTCCTATCCACATATTTTCAAGGTGCTTCACGGAGTTGTAATCAAACACTCATCATCTGCCCTCGTCCAGGAGCTCAGACACTGACCTTCTCGATCTGCCCCTCAATCCACCTGACCCTCGCTATTTCAATTTGATTCCCAATTCGTCACAATGCTTTCCGTGTGATTACATCCCTCCAAAGACCGACTCTTCCAATCTCCATCTCTTCCACTGTCTTCTCCCCGATTCTACCATCCAAACCCAACAGTCTTACCTTGTGCCGCCTGGACCCTGCACCCTGGAATTCCCTCCTGAAATATCTCTGCCTCTCCCTCCTCCAACAGGACCCCCTGCCCCCCAAAACCAAACTCGCCAAGTTTCACTCCCCCTCCACCCCTCCACACCTTTTCCTGATGTTAAACACACGTTGGGCCACACTCGACGGCTACGAGGCCGTTTAATCTCGCGAGAGGTCTGTCACGCGACCTGGATCTCTCCCTCGTGGCCCATTGGGCCAGATTTTCCCGAGTCCCGGGAACAGACGCACGTGCCTGGGAGATCTGGCCAGGGCGCCGCCTCGCCCTGCCCCACACAAATGTGGACCAGACATAACGGCACCTGGGGGAGGGGGACATCCCAGCCAAACGGCGACCCCTGGGTGGCCGGGCTCTGGGCAGGGTGGCACCCTGGCATTCCCGCTGCCACCCTGGAACCCTGGCAGTGCCACCCTGGGATCCTCAGTGCAGGAAATGAAAATGAAAATCGCTTATTGTCACAAGTAGGCTTCGAATGAAGTTACTGTGAAAAGCCCCTAGTCGCCACATTCCGGTGCCTGTTCGGGGAGGCTGGTACGGGAATCGAACCGTGTTGCCGGCCTGCCTTGGTCTGCTTTCAAAGCCAGCTATTTAGCCCTGTGCTAAACAGCCCCTATGGAGGTAAGCGCAGCCTCAGTGGGGTGTTCCTCGCCAAGGCCCCCCAAAAAAACAAGAGTCTCGATTGATAGGAGCGCCGGGGAAACACCCTGTTAATCCTGCCCAAACAGGACTCTGTTGTTTTCGCGTTAAGTCCCGCCCTAAGTAAGTGTAAATTGTTGTAAGTATCAGGTGGCTCCAGATAAGGGTTAGTATATACCTGATGGGACAAATGGACTCTTTCTATGTTGACAATAGGCTGGGACCCGTGGAACCAGGTTGAGCTGCGGTGGGAGGAGCTGGGAAATAATTGGTGCTAACTGAATCTTCACTCTCTCGACAGGGGAGTGAGATTTCGATCGAAGCTCAAGGCGGGAGGTTGGCCAATCTGACGGAGCAGAGGGATTTACTGCTGAACAACACGCAGGAAGCACTGACTCAGCATGTACAAGAGGAGCTCGGCTACGAGCAGCCAGTCGACGGGGGCTGTAGAGAGGAAGGACAGTCACCCAGAGTGACCTCTGACCAACCCGGAGACTCTAAGGTATTCCCTCCCCCAGCTCCAAGCTGCTGCCACTAGGCCGGGTCCACGTGCAACCTGGCTGCTGGGTGAAACAGATTGGGCCTCCCCAAGCGGGATTGGAGGTTCAGCCGTCACTGACCTGGCTTCCCCATCACAACCTGAACAGTAGGTTCGGGAGCATGGCGGTTATGTTCCTGATCGTACCCAGAAAATGAAATCAAATCCAACCACAGGTATTTGAGAATTGAATTGAATGTTTTCTAAGTCTGGGAATAAACAGCTGGTCTCGGTGATGGAGATGTCAGATAGTCACCAACACGGTGAAGAGCCAGGTTTCATCTTCGACTCGGTGGTGTTCTGAGTGAGGGAGGAGGCAGGAGGGGTGAGATGCTGATCAAACAGTTATTGCAACTGCATATTTAACTAACTACTCCTTTGTTAATTAGTATTCATCGTCCCTCACATCTACTGGGCACCATAGCAACGTACCCAGGGTCTAACCCTATTGCTGCTGTACTCAACCGAATGGTGACAAGGGGGTTGTGTGGATGGGTGTCAGCCCACAGGCCAGAGCTCCCACCATCATCCTGAAAACGGGACGAACATCAGGGCAGTAAAACCAGACTGTGCCAGTTGGTCAGAATCCGCTCGAATTACACACAGGCAATGAATGCGGAGGGATATTCGAACAATCCCCTCTGCTCAGGGTGCCATCTTCAGTAACTCCCAGTCACCGCTTCGCCAAGGATCCCACCCTCTGAGGAAAGACATTGGCGGCCATCGTCCAGTCAGTCAAATCCATGCAATCTGATAGCGAGATCCTAAAGGGTCAATCATCAGAAGACTGCACAGTGACAGCATTGGGCACGGACACAGCACGGACAGGCGGGGAGAGGCCTTCCAGTGTTGGCAGGAGACCGTGTTTGTAAAAACCCAAATGTCCTTCAGAGAAGGAAATTCACAATTCCCACCCAATCTGGGCCAAGATGTGACTCCAGTCAGAACAACGACATTGCGGTTCACTTTTAACTTGTCTAAATTCAAAGGGAGCAGTACACTCAGAGGATCAGTACTGAGGGAGTGCTGCACTGTCAGAGGGTCAGTACTGAGGGAGTGCTGCACTGTCAGAGGGTCAGTACTGAGGGAGTGCTGCACTGTCAGAGGGTCAGTACTGAGGGAGTGCCACACTGTCAGAGGGTCAGTACTGAGGGAGTGCTGCACTGTCAGAGGGTCAGTACTGAGGGAGTGCCGCACTGTCAGAGGGTCAGTACTGAGGGAGTGCCGCACTGTCAGAGGGTCAGTACTGAGGGAGTGCTGCACTGTCAGAGGGTCAGTACTGAGGGAGTGCCGCATTGTCAGAGGGTCAGTACTGAGGGAGTGCCGCATTGTCAGAGGATCAGTACTGAGGGAGTGCCGCACTGTCAGAGGGTCAGTACTGAGGGAGTGCTGCACTGTCAGAGGGTCAGTACTGAGGGAGTGCCGCATTGTCAGAGGGTCAGTACTGAGGGAGTGCCGCATTGTCAGAGGATCAGTACTGAGGGAGTGCTGCACTGTCAGAGGAACAGTACTGAGGGAGTGCTGCACTGTCAGAGGGTCAGTACTGAGGGAGTGCCGCACTGTCAGAGGGTCAGTACTGAGGGAGTGCCGCACTGTCAGAGGGTCAGTACTGAGGGAGGGCCGCACTGTCAGAGGGTCAGTGCTGAGGGAGTGCCACACTGTCAGAGGGTCAGTACTGAGGGAGTGCTGCACTGTCAGAGGGTCAGTACAGAGGGAGTGCTGCACTGTCAGAGGGTCAGTACTGAGGGAGTGCCACACTGTCAGAGGGTCAGTACTGAGGGAGTGCCGCACTGTCAGAGGGTCAGTACTGAGGGAGTGCTGCACTGTCAGAGGGTCAGTACTGAGGGAGTGCTGCACTGTCAGAGATGTTGTGATTCAGGAGGTGAGCGATTGTCCAACTAAGGCTCAACTGCCAGAGTTAGGAGACTTGAAAATCAGCAGACAATAATCTTTATAACAGGATGTGTGTGTGTGCTGGAGTGTGATAGGCAGGGAAATTGGGCAATGCTTCCACAAACAGCGGGTGTGTGTTTGTGAAACTAGTAAGAAGTTTTACAATACCAGGTTAAAGTCCAACAGGTTTGTTTCGATGTCACTAGCTTTCGGAGCGCTGCTCCTTCCTCAAGTGAATGAAGAGGTATGTTCCAGAAACACATATATAGACAAATTCAAAGATGCCAGACAATGCTTGGAATGCGAGCATTAGCAGGTGATTAAATCTTTACAGATCCAGAGATGGGGTAACCCCAGGTTAAAGAGGTGTGAATTGTGTCAAGCCAGGACAGTTGGTAGGATTTCGCAGGCCAGATGGTGGGGGATGAATGTAATGCGACATGAATCCCAGGTCCCGGTTGAGGCCGCACTCATGTGTGCGGAACTTGGCTATAAGCTTCTGCTCGGCGATTCTGCGTTGTCGCGGGTCCTGAAGGCCGCCTTGGAGAACGCTTACCCGGAGATCAGAGGCTGAATGCCCTTGACTGCTGAAGTGTTCCCCGACTGGAAGGGAACATTCCTGCCTGGTGATTGTTGCACGATGTCCGTTCATTCGTTGTCGCAGCGTCTGCATGGTCTCGCCAATGTACCACGCTTCGGGACATCCTTTCCTGCAGCGTATGAGGTAGACAACGTTGGCCGAGTCGCACGAGTATGTACCGCGTACCTGGTGGGTGGTTTCACGTGTAATGGTGGTATCCATGTCGATGATCTGGCACGTCTTGCAGAGATTACCATGACAGGGTTGTGTGGTGTCGTGGTCACTGTTCTGAAGACTGGGTAGTTTGCTGCAAACAATGGTTCGTTTGAGGTTGCGCGGTTGTTTGAAGGCAAGTAGTAGGGGTGTGGGGATGACCTTGGCAAGATGTTCATCGTCATCAATGACGTGCTGAAGGCTGTGAAGAAGATGACGTAGTTTCTCCGCTCCGGGGAAGTACTGGACGACGAAGGGTATTCTGTCGGTTGTGTCCCATGTTTGTCTTCTGAGGAGGTCGGTCCGGTTTTTCGCTGTGGCGCGTTGGAACTGTCGATCGATGAGTCGAGCGCCATATCCCGTTCGTACGAGGGCATCTTTCAACGTCTGTAGATGTCTGTTACGCTCCTCCTCGTCTGAGCAGATCCTGTGTATACGGAGCGCTTGTCCATACGGGATGGCTACTTTAATGTGTTCAGGGTGGAAGCTGGAGAAGTGGAGCATCATGAGGTTATCTGTGGGTTTGCGGTAAAGCAAAGTGCTCAGGTGACCGTCCTTGATGGAGACGAGTGTGTCCAAGAATGCAACTGATTTTGGAGAGTAGTCCATGGTGAGTCTGATGGTTGGATGGAACTTATTAATGTCATCGTGTAGTCGTTTCAGTGAGTGAAACTCGACAGACTAGACCATTCGGCCCATCAACTATCTGATATCCATATCCCCAGAGTCTTGTCTTTTTTTCGCTTTTTGAATATTGGGTCTGTGCCTAGATGATGTGAACCCTCTGTTTCAAACAATTCCCCTTCCTTCACTCTGACACTCTCTAATCTTGGACGAGTGAAAGCCAGGATTGTCTAACTTGGAGGGAGAAAGTTAAGCAAAGATTACCAGAGGATAGACTGAATGGGGATATAATTCGAAAGTGGGTGCAGGAGCAGTGGGATCTGGAGGTTAACAAGTGTGTAAATTGTGCAGGGTCTGAGTGTGAGCTGAGGAAGTTATTGAAGGATACGGGATCCTGGCTTTATTCATAGAAGCAGAGGCTGGAATTTTCCACCCCTCCCCAACAGGGAAGGTTGGCACATGGGGGCACAGGATGGCAGGTGAGGGGGCACAGGATGGCAGGTGGGGGGCACAGGATGGCAGGTGGGGGGGCACAGGATGGCAATCAAGGGCATGAAATCGGGCGGCATGCTCAACCCCCCCCAGGGCTGGGGTTTGGCCTGCAGTGGGGCAGGTGTCAGGCTTGCCTGGGAGACAGTGGGCGGGGCCGGGAGACGGCGGGGGTTCTGCCTCTTTAGGAAACCTGCGCTCTTCGGATCCCTGGCGTGGGAGACAGCAGTGTTAACCCGCGTCCCTGGCACTGTGAGGCAGCAGTGTTAACCCGCGTCCCTGGCACTGTGAGACAGCAGTGTTAACCCGCGTCCCTGGCACTGTGAGGCAGCAGTGTTAACCCGCGTCCCTGGCACTGTGAGGCAGCAGTGTTAACCCGCGTCCCTGGCACTGTGAGACAGCAGTGTTAACCCGGGTCCCTGGCACTGTGAGACAGCAGTGTTAACCCGGGTCCCTGGCACTGAGACAGCAGTATTAACCCAGGTCCCTGGCACTGTGAGACAGCAGTGTTAACCCGGGTCCCTGCAGCTGTGAGACAGCAGTGTTAACCCGGGTCCCTGGCACTGTGAGACAGCAGCGTTAACCCGGGTCCCTGGCGCTGTGAGGCAGCAGTGCTAACCTGGTTCCTGGCTCTGTGAGACAGCAGTGTTAACCCGGGTCCCTGGCACTGTGAGACAGCAGTGTTAACTCGGGTCCCTGGCACTGTGAGATAGCAGCGTTAACCCGGGTCCCTGGCGCTGTGAGGCAGCAGTGCTAACCTGGTTCCTGGCTCTGTGAGACAGCAGTGTTAACCCGGGTCCCTGGCGCTGTGAGACAGCAGTGTTAACCCGGGACCCTGGCACTGTGAGGCAGCAGTGTTAACTCGGGTCCCTGGCACTGTGAGATAGCAGTGTTAGCCCGGGTCCCTGGCACTGTGAGACAGCAGTGTTAACCCCGGGTCCCTGGCGCTGTGAGTCAGCAGTGTTAACCCGGGTCCCTGGCATTGTGAGACAGCAGTGTTAACCCTTGTCCCTGACGCTGTGAGTCAGCAGTGTTAACCCGGGTCCCTGACGCTGTGAGACAGCAGTGTTAACCCGGGTCCCTGGCAGGGTGAGACAGCAGTGCTAAGCCGGTCCCTGGCGCTGTGAGACAGCAGTGTGAACCCGGGTCCCTGGCGCTGTGAGACAGCAGTGTTAACCCGGGTCCCTGGCACTGTGAGACAGCAGTGTTAACCCGGGTCCCTGGCAGGGTGAGACAGCAGTGCTAACCCGGTCCCTGGCGCTGTGAGACAGTAGTGTTAACCCGGGTCCCTGGCGCTGTGAGACAGCAGTGTTAACCCGGGTCCCTGGCACTGTGAGACAGCAGCGTTAACCCGGGTCCCTGGCAATGTGAGACAGCAGTGTTAACCCGGGTCCCTGGCACTGTGAGACAGCAGTGTTAACCCGGGTCCCTGGCACTGTGAGACAGCAGTGTTAACCCGGGTCCCTGGCACTGTGAGGCAGCAGTGTTAACCCGGGTCCCTGGCACTGTGAGGCAGCAGTGCTAACCCGGGTCCCTGGCACTGTGAGGCAGCAGTGTTAACCCGGGTCCCTGGCACTGTGAGACAGCAGTGTTAACCCGGGTCCCTGGCACTGTGAGACAGCAGCGTTAACCCGGGTCCCTGGCAATGTGAGACAGCAGTGTTAACCCGGGTCCCTGGCACTGTGAGACAGCAGTGTTAACCCGGGTCCCTGGCACTGTGAGACAGCAGTGTTAACCCGGGTCCCTGGCTCTGTGAGACAGCAGTGTTAACCCGGGTCCCTGGCACTGTGAGGCAGCAGTGTTAACCCGGGTCCCTGGCACTGTGAGGCAGCAGTGTTAACCTGGGTCACTGGCACTGTGAGGCAGCAGTGTTAACCCGGGTCCCTGGCACTGTGAGGCAGCAGTGTTAACCCGGGTCCCTGGCACTGTGAGACAGCAGTGTTAACCCGGGTCCCTGGCACAGTGAGGCAGCAGTGTTAACCCGGGTCCCTGACACTGTGAGAAAGCAGTGTTAACCCGGGTCCCTGGCACTGTGAGGCAGCAGAGTTAACCCGGGTCCCTGACACTGTGAGACAGTAGTGTTAACCCGGGTCCCTGGCACTGTGAGGCAGCAGTGTTAATCCAGGTCCCTGGCACAGTGAGACAGCAGTGTTAACCCAGGTCCCTGGCGCTGTGAGGCAGCAGTGCTAACCTGGGTCTCTGGCACTGTGAGACAGCAGTGTTAACCCAGGTCTCTGGCACTGTGAGACAGCAGTGTTAACCCGGGTCCCTGGCGCTGTGAGACAGGAGTGTTAACAGGGTCCCTGGCACTGTGAGACAGCAGTGTTAACCCGGGGCCCTGGCTCTGTGTGGCAGCAGTGTAAACCCGGGTCCCTGGCACTGTGAGACAGCAGTGCTAACCCGGGTCCCTGGCGCTGTGAGGCAGCAGTTCTAACACAGGTCCCTGGCACTGTGAGACAGCAGTGTTAACCCGGATCCCTGGCACTGTGAGACAGCAGTGTTAACCCGGGTCCCTGGCGCTGTGAGACAGCAGTGTTAACCCGGGTCTCTGGCACTGTGAGACAGCAGTGTTAACCCGGGTCCCTGGCACTGTGAGACAGCAGTTCTAACACAGGTCCCTGGCACTGTGAGACAGCAGTGTTAACCCGGGTCCCTGGCACTGAGACAGCAGTGCTAACCCGGGTCCCTGGCACTGTGAGACAGCAGTTCTAACACAGGTCCCTGGCACTGTGAGACAGCAGTGTTAACCCGGGTCCCTGGCGTGGGAGACAGCAGTGTTAACCCGGGTCCCTGGCACTGTGAGACAGCAGTGTTAACCCGCGTCCCTGGCACTGTGAGGCAGCAGTGTTAACCCGGGTCCCTGGCACTGTGAGACAGCAGTGTTAACCTGGGTCCCTGGCACTGTGAGACAGCAGTGTTAACCCGCGTCCCTGGCACTGTGAGACAGCAGTGTTAACCCGGGTCCCTGACACTGTGAGACAGCAGTGTTAACCTGGGTCCCTGGCACTGTGAGACAGCAGTGTTAACCCGGGTCCCTGGCACTGTGAGACAGCAGTGTTAATCCGTGTCCCTGGCACTATGAGACAGCAGTGTTAACCCAGGTCCCTGGCGCTGTGAGACAGCATTGTTAACCCGGGTCCCTGGCACTGTGAGGCAGCAGTGTTAACCCGGGTCCTTGGCACTGTGAGACAGCAGTGTTAACCCGGGTCCCTGGCACTGTGAGACAGCAGTGTTAACCCGGGTCCTTGGCACTGTGAGACAGCCGTGTTAACCCGGGTCCCTGGCACTGTGAGGCAGCAGTGTTAACCCGGGTCCCTGGCACTGTGAGGCAGCAGTGTTAACCGGGTCCCTGGCTCTGTGAGACAGCAGTGTTAACCCGGGTCCCTGGCACTGTGAGACAGCAGCGTTAACCCGGGTCCCTGGCAATGTGAGACAGCAGTGTTAACCCGGGTCCCTGGCACTGTGAGGCAGCAGTGCTAACCCGGGTCCCTGGAACTGTGAGGCAGCAGTGTTAACCTGGGTCACTGGCACTGTGAGGCAGCAGTGTTAACCCGGGTCCCTGGCACTGTGAGGCAGCAGTGTTAACCCGGGTCCCTGGCACTGTGAGGCAGCAGTGTTAACCCGGGTCCCTGGCACTGTGAGGCAGCAGTGTTAACCCGGGTACCTGGCGCTGTGAGACAGCAGTGTTAACCCGGGTTGCTGGCACTGTGAGACAGCAGTGTTAACCCGGGTCCCTGGCACTGTGAGGCAGCAGTGTTAACCCGGGTCCCTGGCGCTGTGAGACAGCAGTTCTAACACAGGTCCCTGGCACAGTGAGACAGCAGTGTTAACCCGTGTCTCTGGCACCGTGAGACAGCAGTGTTAACCCGGGTCCCTGGCACTGAGACAGCAGTGTTAACCCAGGTCCCTGGGTCTGTGAGACAGCAGTGTTAACCAGGGTCCCTGGCACTGTGAGGCAGCAGTGATAACCCAGGACCCTGGCACTGTGAGGCAGCAGTGTTAACCCGGGTCCCTGGCACTGAGACAGCAGTGCTAACCCGGGTCCCTGGCACTGTGAGACAGCAGTTCTAACACAGGTCCCTGGCACAGTGAGACAGCAGTGTTAACCCGGGTCTCTGGCACTGTGAGACAGCAGTGTTAACCCGGGTCCCTGGCACTGTGAGAAAGCAGTTCTAACAAAGGTCCCTGGCACTGTGAGATAGCAGTGTTAGCCCGGGTCCCTGGTACTGTGAGGTAGCAGTGTTAACCCAGGACCCTGGCTCTGTGAGGCAGCAGTGTTAACCTGAGTCCCTGGCGCTGTGAGGCAGCAGTGCTAACCTGGTTCCTGGCTCTGTGAGACAGCAGTGTTAACCCGGGACCCTGGCACTGTGAGGCAGCAGTGTTAACTCGGGTCCCTGGCACTGTGAGATAGCAGTGTTAGCCCGGGTCCCTGGCACTGTGAGACAGCAGTGTTAACCCCGGGTCCCTGGCGCTGTGAGTCAGCAGTGTTAACCCGGGTCCCTGGCATTGTGAGACAGCAGTGTTAACCCTTGTCCCTGACGCTGTGAGTCAGCAGTGTTAACCCGGGTCCCTGACGCTGTGAGACAGCAGTGTTAACCCGGGTCCCTGGCAGGGTGAGACAGCAGTGCTAAGCCGGTCCCTGGCGCTGTGAGACAGCAGTGTGAACCCGGGTCCCTGGCGCTGTGAGACAGCAGTGTTAACCCGGGTCCCTGGCACTGTGAGACAGCAGTGTTAACCCGGGTCCCTGGCAGGGTGAGACAGCAGTGCTAACCCGGTCCCTGGCGCTGTGAGACAGTAGTGTTAACCCGGGTCCCTGGCGCTGTGAGACAGCAGTGTTAACCCGGGTCCCTGGCGCTGTGAGACAGCAGTGTTAACACGGGTCCCTGGCACTGTGAGATAGCAGTGTTAACCCGGGTCCCTGGCGCTGTGAGACAGCAGTGTTAACCCGGGTCCCTGGCACTGTGAGATAGCAGTGTTATCCCGGGTCCCTGGCACTGTGAGACAGCAGTGTTAACTCGGGTCCCTGGCACTGTGAGACAGCAGTGCTAACCCGGGTCCCTGGTGCTGTGAGGCAGCAGTGTTAACCCGGGTCCCTGGCACAGTGAGGCAGCTGTGTTAACCCGAGTCCCTTGCGCTGTGAGACAGCAGTGTTAACCCTGGTCCCTGGCACTGTGAGGCAGCAGTGTTAACCCGGGTCCCTGGCACTGTGAAACAGCAGTGTTAACCCGGGTCCCTGGCACTGTGAGACAGCAGTGTTAACCCGTGTCCCTGGCACTGTGAGACAGCAGTGTTAACCCGGGTCCCTGGCACTGTGATACAGCAGGGTTAACCCGGGTCCCTGGCACTGTGAGACAGCAGTGTTAACCCGGGTCCCTGGCACTGTGAGACAGCAGTGTTAACCCGGGTCCCTGGCACTGTGAGACAGCAGCGTTAACCCGGGTCCCTGGCACTGAGACAGCAGCGTTAACCCGGGTCCCTGGCACTGTGAGAAGGCAGCGTTAACCCGGGTCCCTGGCACTGTGAGACAGCAGTGTTAACCCGGGTCCCTGGCACTGTGAGACAGCAGTGTTAACCCGGGTCCCTGGCACTGTGAGACAGCAGTGTTAACCCGTGTCCTTGGCGCTGTGAGACAGCAGTGTTATCCCGGGTCCCTAACGCTGTTAGACAGCAGTGTTAACCCGGGTCCCTGGCACTGTGAGACAGCAGTGTTAACCCGGGTCCCTGGCACTGTGAAACAGCAGTGTTTTCCCCGGGTCCCTGGCACTGTGAGATAGCAGTGTTAACCCGGGTCCCTGGCGCTGTGAGACAGCAGTGTTAACCCTGGTCTCTGGCACTGTGAGACAGCAGTGTTAACCCGGGTCCCTGGCACTGTGAGACAGCAGTGTTAACCCAGGGCCCTGGCTCTGTGAGACAGCAGTGTTAACCCGGGTCCCTGGCTCTGTGAGACAGCAGTGTTAACCTGGTTCCCTGGCACCGAGACAGCGGTGTTAACCCGGGTCCCTGGCACTGTGAGACAGCAGTGTTAACCCGGGTCCCTGGCACTGTGAAAGAGCAGTGTTTTCCACGGGTCCCTGGCACTGTGAGACAGCAGTGTTAACCCGGGTCCCTGGCTCTGTGAGACAGCAGTGTTAACCCGGGTCCCTGGCGCTGTGAGACAGCAGTGTTAACCTGGGTCCCTGACGCTGTGAGACAGCAGTGTTAACCCGGGTCCCTGGCACTGTGAAACAGCAGTGTTAACCCGGGTCCCTGGCACTGTGAGATAGCAGTGTTAACCCGGGTCCCTGGCGCTGTGAGACAGCAGTGTTAACCCTGGTCTCTGGCACTGTGAGACAGCAGTGTTAACCTGGTTCCCTGGCACCGAGACAGCAGTGTTCACCCGGGTCCCTGGCACTGAGACAGCAGCGTTAACCTGGGTCCCTGGCTCTGTGAGACAGCAGTGTTAACCCGGGTCCCTGGCACTGAGACAGCAGCGTTAACCCGGGTCCCTGGCACTGTGAGAAGGCAGCGTTAACCCGGGTCCCTGGCACTGTGAGACAGCAGTGTTAACCCGGGTCCCTGGCACTGTGAGACAGCAGTGTTAACCCGGGTCCCTGGCACTGTGAGACAGCAGTGTTAACCCGTGTCCTTGGCGCTGTGAGACAGCAGTGTTATCCCGGGTCCCTAACGCTGTTAGACAGCAGTGTTAACCCGGGTCCCTGGCACTGTGAGACAGCAGTGTTAACCCGGGTCCCTGGCACTGTGAAACAGCAGTGTTTTCCCCGGGTCCCTGGCACTGTGAGATAGCAGTGTTAACCCGGGTCCCTGGTGCTGTGAGACAGCAGTGTTAACCCTGGTCTCTGGCACTGTGAGACAGCAGTGTTAACCCGGGTCCCTGGCACTGTGAGACAGCAGTGTTAACCCAGGGCCCTGGCTCTGTGAGACAGCAGTGTTAACCCGGGTCCCTGGCTCTGTGAGACAGCAGTGTTAACCTGGTTCCCTGGCACCGAGACAGCGGTGTTAACCCGGATCCCTGGCACTGTGAGACAGCAGTGTTAACCCGGGTCCCTGGCACTGTGAAACAGCAGTGTTTTCCCCGGGTCCCTGGCACTGTGAGACAGCAGTGTTAACCCGGGTCCCTGGCTCTGTGAGACAGCAGTGTTAACCCGGGTCCCTGGCGCTGTGAGACAGCAGTGTTAACCTGGGTCCCTGACGCTGTGAGACAGCAGTGTTAACCCGGGTCCCTGGCACTGTGAAACAGCAGTGTTAACCCGGGTCCCTGGCACTGTGAGATAGCAGTGTTAACCCGGGTCCCTGGCGCTGTGAGACAGCAGTGTTAACCCTGGTCTCTGGCACTGTGAGACAGCAGTGTTAACCTGGTTCCCTGGCACCGAGACAGCAGTGTTCACCCGGGTCCCTGGCACTGAGACAGCAGTGTTAACCTGGGTCCCTGGCTCTGTGAGACAGCAGTGTTAACCTGTGTCCCTGGCTCTGTGTGACAGCAGTGTTAACCTGGGTCCCTGGCACTGTGAGACAGCAGTGTTAACCCGGGTCCCTAGCAATGTGAGACAGCAGTGTTAACCTGGTTCCCTGGCACCGAGACAGCAGTGTTAACCCGGGTCCCTGGCGCTGTGAGACAGCAGTGTTAACCCGGGTCCCTGGCACTGTGAGGCAGCAGTGTTAACCTGGGTCCCTGGCGCTGTGAGACAGCAGTGCTAACCTGGGTCCCTGGCACTGTGAGACAGCAGTGCTAACCCGGGTCCCTGGCGCTGTGAGACAGAAATGCTAACCCGGGTCCTTGGCACAATGAGACAGCAGCGTTAACCCGGGTCCCTGGCACTGTGAGGCAGCAGTTCTAACACAGGTCCCTGGCACTGTGAGACAGCAGTGTTAACCCGGGTCCCTGGCACTGTGAGACAGCGGTGTTAACCCGGGTCCCTGGCACTGTGAGACAGCAGTGTTAACCCAGGTCCCTGGGTCTGTGAGACAGCAGTGTTAACCCGGGTCCCTGGCACTGTGAGGCAGCAGTGTTAACCCGGGTCCCTGGCACTGTGAGACAGCAGTGTTAACCCGGGACCCTGGCACTGTGAGACAGCAGTGTTAACCCGGGTCCCTGGCACTGTGAGACAGCAGTGTTAACCCGGGACCCTGGCACTGTGAGACAGCAGTGTTAACCCGGGTCCCTGGCACTGTGAGACAGCAGTGCTAACCCGGGTCCCTGGCACTGTGGGACAGCAGTGTTAACCCGGGTCCCTGGCGCTGTGAGACAGCAGTTCTAACACAGGTCCCTGGCACAGTGAGACAGCAGTGTTAACCCGGGTCTCTGGCACTGTGAGACAGCAGTGTTAACCCGGGTCCCTGGCACTGAGACAGCAGTGTTAACCCAGGTCCCTGGGTCTGTGAGACAGCAGTGTTAACCAGGGTCCCTGGCACTGTGAGGCAGTAGTGATAACCCAGGACCCTGGCACTGTGAGGCAGCAGTGTTAACCCGGGTCCCTGGCACTGAGACAGCAGTGCTAACCCGGGTCCCTGGCACTGTGAGACAGCAGTTCTAACACAGGTCCCTGGCACAGTGAGACAGCAGTGTTAACCCGGGTCTCTGGCACTGTGAGACAGCAGTGTTAACCCGGGTCCCTGGCACTGTGAGAAAGCAGTTCTAACACAGGTCCCTGGCACTGTGAGATAGCAGTGTTAGCCCGGGTCCCTGGTACTGTGAGACAGCAGTGTTAACCCGGGTCCCTGGCACTGTGAGGTAGCAGTGTTAACCCAGGACCCTGGCTCTGTGAGGCAGCAGTGTTAACCTGAGTCCCTGGCGCTGTGAGGCAGCAGTGCTAACCTGGTTCCTGGCTCTGTGAGACAGCAGTGTTAACCCGGGTCCCTGGCACTGAGACAGCAGTGTTAACCCGGGTCCCTGACACTGTGAGGCAGCAGTGTTAACCCGGGTCCCTGGCACTGTGAGATAGCAGTGTTAGCCCGGGTCCATGGCACTGTGAGACAGCAGTGTTAACCCCGGGTCCCTGGCGCTGTGAGTCAGCAGTGTTAACCCGGGTCCCTGGCATTGTGAGACAGCAGTGTTAACCCTTGTCCCTGACGCTGTGAGTCAGCAGTGTTAACCCGGGTCCCTGACGCTGTGAGACAGCAGTGTTAACCCGGGTCCCTGGCAGGGTGAGACAGCAGTGCTAAGCCGGTCCCTGGCGCTGTGAGACAGCAGTGTTAACCCGGGTCCCTGGCGCTGTGAGACAGCAGTGTTAACCCGGGTCCCAGGCACTGTGAGACAGCAGTGTTAACCCGGGTCCCTGGCACTGTGAGACAGCAGTGTTAACCCGGGTCCCTGGCACTGTGAGATAGCAGTGTTAACCCGGGTCCCTGGCATGGTGAAACAGCAGTGTTATCCCGGGTCCCTGGCACTGTGAGACAGCAGTGTTAACTCGGGTCCCTGGCACTGTGAGACAGCAGTGCTAACCCGGGTCCCTGGTGCTGTGAGGCAGCAGTGTTAACCCGGGTCCCTGGCACAGTGAGGCAGCTGTGTTAACCCGAGTCCCTTGCGCTGTGAGACAGCAGTGTTAACCCGGGTCCCTGGCACTGAGACAGCAGTGCTATCACGGGTCTCTGGCACTGTGAGACAGCAGTGTTAACCCGGGTCCCTGGCACTGTGAGACAGCAGTGTTAACCCGGGTCCCTGGCACTGTGAGACAGCAGTGTTAACCCGGGTCCCTGGCACTGTGAGACAGCAGCCTTAACCCGGGTCCCTGGCACTGAGACAGCAGCGTTAACCCGGGTCCCTGGCACTGTGAGACAGCAGCGTTAACCCGGGTCCCTGGCACTGTGAGATAGCAGTGTTAACCCGGGTCCCTGGCACTGTCAAACAGCAGTGTTATCCCGGGTCCCTGGCACTGTGAGGCAGCAGTGCTAACCCAGGTCCCTAGCACTGTGAGGCAGCAGTGTTAACTCGGGTCCCTGGCACCGTGAGACAGCAGTGTTAACCCGGGTCCCTGGCACTGTGAGACAGCAGTGTTAACCCGGGTCCCTGGCACTGTGAGACAGCAGTGTTAACCCGGGTCCCTGGCACTGTGAGACAGCAGCGTTAACCCGGGTCCGTGGCACTGAGACAGCAGCGTTAACCCGGGTCCCTGGCACTGTGAGACAGCAGCGTTAACCCGGGTCCCTGGCACTGTGAGACAGCAGCGTTAACCCGCGTCCCTGGCACTGTGAGACAGCAGTGTTAACCCGGGTCCCTGGCACTGTGAGACAGCAGTGTTAACCCGTGTCCTTGGCGCTGTGAGACAGCTGTGTTATCCCGGGTCCCTAACGCTGTGAGACAGCAGTGTTAACCCGGGTCCCTGGCACTGTGAAACAGCAGTGTTTTCCCCGGGCCCCTGGCACTGTGAGATAGCAGTGTTAACCCGGGTCCCTGGCGCTGTGAGACAGCAGTGTTAACCCTGGTCTCTGGCACTGTGAGACAGCAGTGTTAACCCGGGTCCCTGGCACTGTGAGACCGCAGTGCTAACCCAGGTCCCTGGCTCTGTGAGACAGCAGTGTTAACCCGGGTCCCTGGCTCTGTGAGACAGCAGTGTTAACCTGGTTCCCTGGCACCGAGACAGCGGTGTTAACCCGGGTCCCTGGCACTGTGAGACAGCAGTGTTAACCTGGGTCCCTGGCTCTGTGAGACAGCAGTGTTAACCTGGGTCCCTGGCTCTGTGAGACAGCAGTGTTAACCCGGGTCCCTGGCACTGTGAGACAGCAGTGTTATCCCGGGTCCCTAACGCTGTGAGACAGCAGTGTTAACCCGGGTCCCTGGCACTGTGAGACAGCAGTGTTAACCCGGGTCCCTGGCACTGTGAAACAGCAGTGTTTTCCCCGGGTCCCTGGCACTGTGAGACAGCAGTGTTAACCCGGGTCCCTGGCGCTGTGAGACAGCAGTGTTAACCTGGTTCCCTGACGCTGTGAGACAGCAGTGTTAACCCGGGTCCCTGGCACTGTGAAACAGCAGTGTTAACCCGGGTCCCTGGCACTGTGAGACAGCAGTGTTAACCCGGGTCCCTGGCACTGTGAGGCAGCAGTGTTAACCCGGGTCCCTGGCACTGTGAGATAGCAGTGTTAGCCCGGGTCCCTGGCACTGTGAGACAGCAGTGTTAACCCCGGGTCGCTGGCGCTGTGAGTCAGCAGTGTTAACCCGGGTCCCTGGCACTGTGAGACAGCAGTGTTAACCCTTGTCCCTGATGCTGTGAGTCAGCAGTGTTAACCCGGGTCCCTGACGCTGTGAGACAGCAGTGTTAACGCGGGTCCCTGGCAGGGTGAGACAGCAGTGCTAACCCGGTCCCTGGAGCTGTGAGACAGTAGTGTTAACCCGGGTCCCTGGCGCTGTGAGACAGCAGTGTTAACCCGGGTCCCTGGCGCTGTGAGACAGCAGTGTTAACCCGGGTCCCTGGCACTGTGAGATAGCAGTGTTACCCCGGGTCCCTGGCACTGTGAAACAGCAGCGTTAACCCGGGTCCCTAGCACTGAAACAGCAGCGTTAACCCGGGTCCCTGGCACTGAGACAGCAGCGTTAACCCGGGTCCCTGGCACTGTGAGACAGCAGCGTTAACCCGGGTCCCTGGCACTGTGAGACAGCAGTGTTAACCCGGGTCCCTGGCACTGTGAGATAGCAGTGTTAACCCGGGTCCCTGGCGCTGTGAGACAGCAGTGTTAACCCTGGTCTCTGGCACTGTGAGACAGCAGTGTTAACCTGGTTCCCTGGCACCGAGACAGCAGTGTTCACCCGGGTCCCTGGCACTGAGACAGCAGTGTTAACCTGGGTCCCTGGCTCTGTGAGACAGCAGTGTTAACCTGTGTCCCTGGCTCTGTGTGACAGCAGTGTTAACCTGGGTCCCTGGCACTGTGAGACAGCAGTGTTAACCCGGGTCCCTAGCAATGTGAGACAGCAGTGTTAACCTGGTTCCCTGGCACCGAGACAGCAGTGTTAACCCGGGTCCCTGGCGCTGTGAGACAGCAGTGTTAACCCGGGTCCCTGGCACTGTGAGGCAGCAGTGTTAACCTGGGTCCCTGGCGCTGTGAGACAGCAGTGCTAACCTGGTTCCTGGCTCTGTGAGACAGCAGTGTTAACCCGGGACCCTGGCACTGTGAGGCAGCAGTGTTAACTCGGGTCCCTGGCACTGTGAGATAGCAGTGTTAGCCCGGGTCCCTGGCACTGTGAGACAGCAGTGTTAACCCCGGGTCCCTGGCGCTGTGAGTCAGCAGTGTTAACCCGGGTCCCTGGCATTGTGAGACAGCAGTGTTAACCCTTGTCCCTGACGCTGTGAGTCAGCAGTGTTAACCCGGGTCCCTGACGCTGTGAGACAGCAGTGTTAACCCGGGTCCCTGGCAGGGTGAGACAGCAGTGTTAACCCGGGTCCCTGGCACTGTGAGACAGCAGTGTTAACCCGGGTCCCTGGCACTGTGAGACAGCAGCGTTAACCCGGGTCCGTGGCACTGAGACAGCAGCGTTAACCCGGGTCCCTGGCACTGTGAGACAGCAGCGTTAACCCGGGTCCCTGGCACTGTGAGACAGCAGCGTTAACCCGCGTCCCTGGCACTGTGAGACAGCAGTGTTAACCCGGGTCCCTGGCACTGTGAGACAGCAGTGTTAACCCGTGTCCTTGGCGCTGTGAGACAGCTGTGTTATCCCGGGTCCCTAACGCTGTGAGACAGCAGTGTTAACCCGGGTCCCTGGCACTGTGAAACAGCAGTGTTTTCCCCGGGCCCCTGGCACTGTGAGATAGCAGTGTTAACCCGGGTCCCTGGCGCTGTGAGACAGCAGTGTTAACCCTGGTCTCTGGCACTGTGAGACAGCAGTGTTAACCCGGGTCCCTGGCACTGTGAGACCGCAGTGCTAACCCAGGTCCCTGGCTCTGTGAGACAGCAGTGTTAACCCGGGTCCCTGGCTCTGTGAGACAGCAGTGTTAACCTGGTTCCCTGGCACCGAGACAGCGGTGTTAACCCGGGTCCCTGGCACTGTGAGACAGCAGTGTTAACCTGGGTCCCTGGCTCTGTAAGACAGCAGTGTTAACCTGGGTCCCTGGCTCTGTGAGACAGCAGTGTTAACCCGGGTCCCTGGCACTGTGAGACAGCAGTGTTATCCCGGGTCCCTAACGCTGTGAGACAGCAGTGTTAACCCGGGTCCCTGGCACTGTGAGACAGCAGTGTTAACCCGGGTCCCTGGCACTGTGAAACAGCAGTGTTTTCCCCGGGTCCCTGGCACTGTGAGACAGCAGTGTTAACCCGGGTCCCTGGCGCTGTGAGACAGCAGTGTTAACCTGGTTCCCTGACGCTGTGAGACAGCAGTGTTAACCCGGGTCCCTGGCACTGTGAAACAGCAGTGTTAACCCGGGTCCCTGGCACTGTGAGACAGCAGTGTTAACCCGGGTCCCTGGCACTGTGAGGCAGCAGTGTTAACCCGGGTCCCTGGCACTGTGAGATAGCAGTGTTAGCCCGGGTCCCTGGCACTGTGAGACAGCAGTGTTAACCCCGGGTCGCTGGCGCTGTGAGTCAGCAGTGTTAACCCGGGTCCCTGGCACTGTGAGACAGCAGTGTTAACCCTTGTCCCTGATGCTGTGAGTCAGCAGTGTTAACCCGGGTCCCTGACGCTGTGAGACAGCAGTGTTAACGC
Source organism: Scyliorhinus torazame (assembly GCF_047496885.1). Taxonomy (NCBI): domain Eukaryota; kingdom Metazoa; phylum Chordata; class Chondrichthyes; order Carcharhiniformes; family Scyliorhinidae; genus Scyliorhinus; species Scyliorhinus torazame. The sequence continues at coordinate 398,310,193 of NC_092708.1, read as the reverse complement.
GGGTCCCTGGCAGGGTGAGACAGCAGTGCTAACCCGGTCCCTGGAGCTGTGAGACAGTAGTGTTAACCCGGGTCCCTGGCGCTGTGAGACAGCAGTGTTAACCCGGGTCCCTGGCGCTGTGAGACAGCAGTGTTAACCCGGGTCCCTGGCACTGTGAGATAGCAGTGTTACCCCGGGTCCCTGGCACTGTGAAACAGCAGCGTTAACCCGGGTCCCTAGCACTGAGACAGCAGCGTTAACCCGGGTCCCTGGCACTGAGACAGCAGCGTTAACCCGGGTCCCTGGCACTGTGAGACAGCAGCGTTAACCCGGGTCCCTGGCACTGTGAGACAGCAGTGTTAACCCGGGTCCCTGGCACTGTGAGATAGCAGTGTTAACCCGGGTCCCTGGCGCTGTGAGACAGCAGTGTTAACCCTGGTCTCTGGCACTGTGAGACAGCAGTGTTAACCTGGTTCCCTGGCACCGAGACAGCAGTGTTCACCCGGGTCCCTGGCACTGAGACAGCAGTGTTAACCTGGGTCCCTGGCTCTGTGAGACAGCAGTGTTAACCTGTGTCCCTGGCTCTGTGTGACAGCAGTGTTAACCTGGGTCCCTGGCACTGTGAGACAGCAGTGTTAACCCGGGTCCCTAGCAATGTGAGACAGCAGTGTTAACCTGGTTCCCTGGCACCGAGACAGCAGTGTTAACCCGGGTCCCTGGCGCTGTGAGACAGCAGTGTTAACCCGGGTCCCTGGCACTGTGAGGCAGCAGTGTTAACCTGGGTCCCTGGCGCTGTGAGACAGCAGTGCTAACCTGGTTCCTGGCTCTGTGAGACAGCAGTGTTAACCCGGGACCCTGGCACTGTGAGGCAGCAGTGTTAACTCGGGTCCCTGGCACTGTGAGATAGCAGTGTTAGCCCGGGTCCCTGGCACTGTGAGACAGCAGTGTTAACCCCGGGTCCCTGGCGCTGTGAGTCAGCAGTGTTAACCCGGGTCCCTGGCATTGTGAGACAGCAGTGTTAACCCTTGTCCCTGACGCTGTGAGTCAGCAGTGTTAACCCGGGTCCCTGACGCTGTGAGACAGCAGTGTTAACCCGGGTCCCTGGCAGGGTGAGACAGCAGTGCTAAGCCGGTCCCTGGCGCTGTGAGACAGCAGTGTGAACCCGGGTCCCTGGCGCTGTGAGACAGCAGTGTTAACCCGGGTCCCTGGCACTGTGAGACAGCAGTGTTAACCCGGGTCCCTGGCAGGGTGAGACAGCAGTGCTAACCCGGTCCCTGGCGCTGTGAGACAGTAGTGTTAACCCGGGTCCCTGGCGCTGTGAGACAGCAGTGTTAACCCGGGTCCCTGGCGCTGTGAGACAGCAGTGTTAACACGGGTCCCTGGCACTGTGAGATAGCAGTGTTAACCCGGGTCCCTGGCGCTGTGAGACAGCAGTGTTAACCCGGGTCCCTGGCACTGTGAGATAGCAGTGTTATCCCGGGTCCCTGGCACTGTGAGACAGCAGTGTTAACTCGGGTCCCTGGCACTGTGAGACAGCAGTGCTAACCCGGGTCCCTGGTGCTGTGAGGCAGCAGTGTTAACCCGGGTCCCTGGCACAGTGAGGCAGCTGTGTTAACCCGAGTCCCTTGCGCTGTGAGACAGCAGTGTTAACCCTGGTCCCTGGCACTGTGAGGCAGCAGTGTTAACCAGGGTCCCTGGCACTGTGAAACAGCAGTGTTAACCCGGGTCCCTGGCACTGTGAGACAGCAGTGTTAACCCGTGTCCCTGGCACTGTGAGACAGCAGTGTTAACCCGGGTCCCTGGCACTGTGATACAGCAGGGTTAACCCGGGTCCCTGGCACTGTGAGACAGCAGTGTTAACCCGGGTCCCTGGCACTGTGAGACAGCAGTGTTAACCCGGGTCCCTGGCACTGTGAGACAGCAGCGTTAACCCGGGTCCCTGGCACTGAGACAGCAGCGTTAACCCGGGTCCCTGGCATTGTGAGAAGGCAGCGTTAACCCGGGTCCCTGGCACTGTGAGACAGCAGTGTTAACCCGGGTCCCTGGCACTGTGAGACAGCAGTGTTAACCCGGGTCCCTGGCACTGTGAGACAGCAGTGTTAACCCGTGTCCTTGGCGCTGTGAGACAGCAGTGTTATCCCGGGTCCCTAACGCTGTTAGACAGCAGTGTTAACCCGGGTCCCTGGCACTGTGAGACAGCAGTGTTAACCCGGGTCCCTGGCACTGTGAAACAGCAGTGTTTTCCCCGGGTCCCTGGCACTGTGAGATAGCAGTGTTAACCCGGGTCCCTGGCGCTGTGAGACAGCAGTGTTAACCCTGGTCTCTGGCACTGTGAGACAGCAGTGTTAACCCGGGTCCCTGGCACTGTGAGACAGCAGTGTTAACCCAGGGCCCTGGCTCTGTGAGACAGCAGTGTTAACCCGGGTCCCTGGCTCTGTGAGACAGCAGTGTTAACCTGGTTCCCTGGCACCGAGACAGCGGTGTTAACCCGGGTCCCTGGCACTGTGAGACAGCAGTGTTAACCCGGGTCCCTGGCACTGTGAAAGAGCAGTGTTTTCCACGGGTCCCTGGCACTGTGAGACAGCAGTGTTAACCCGGGTCCCTGGCTCTGTGAGACAGCAGTGTTAACCCGGGTCCCTGGCGCTGTGAGACAGCAGTGTTAACCTGGGTCCCTGACGCTGTGAGACAGCAGTGTTAACCCGGGTCCCTGGCACTGTGAAACAGCAGTGTTAACCCGGGTCCCTGGCACTGTGAGATAGCAGTGTTAACCCGGGTCCCTGGCGCTGTGAGACAGCAGTGTTAACCCTGGTCTCTGGCACTGTGAGACAGCAGTGTTAACCTGGTTCCCTGGCACCGAGACAGCAGTGTTCACCCGGGTCCCTGGCACTGAGACAGCAGCGTTAACCTGGGTCCCTGGCTCTGTGAGACAGCAGTGTTAACCCGGGTCCCTGGCACTGAGACAGCAGCGTTAACCCGGGTCCCTGGCACTGTGAGAAGGCAGCGTTAACCCGGGTCCCTGGCACTGTGAGACAGCAGTGTTAACCCGGGTCCCTGGCACTGTGAGACAGCAGTGTTAACCCGGGTCCCTGGCACTGTGAGACAGCAGTGTTAACCCGTGTCCTTGGCGCTGTGAGACAGCAGTGTTATCCCGGGTCCCTAACGCTGTTAGACAGCAGTGTTAACCCGGGTCCCTGGCACTGTGAGACAGCAGTGTTAACCCGGGTCCCTGGCACTGTGAAACAGCAGTGTTTTCCCCGGGTCCCTGGCACTGTGAGATAGCAGTGTTAACCCGGGTCCCTGGTGCTGTGAGACAGCAGTGTTAACCCTGGTCTCTGGCACTGTGAGACAGCAGTGTTAACCCGGGTCCCTGGCACTGTGAGACAGCAGTGTTAACCCAGGGCCCTGGCTCTGTGAGACAGCAGTGTTAACCCGGGTCCCTGGCTCTGTGAGACAGCAGTGTTAACCTGGTTCGCTGGCACCGAGACAGCGGTGTTAACCCGGATCCCTGGCACTGTGAGACAGCAGTGTTAACCCGGGTCCCTGGCACTGTGAAACAGCAGTGTTTTCCCCGGGTCCCTGGCACTGTGAGACAGCAGTGTTAACCCGGGTCCCTGGCTCTGTGAGACAGCAGTGTTAACCCGGGTCTCTGGCGCTGTGAGACAGCAGTGTTAACCCGGGTCCCTGGCACTGTGAGACAGCAGCGTTAACCCGGGTCCCTGGCACTGTGAGACAGCAGTGTTAACCCGGGTCCCTGGCACTGTGAGATAGCAGTGTTAACCCGGGTCCCTGGCGCTGTGAGACAGCAGTGTTAACCCTGGTCTCTGGCACTGTGAGACAGCAGTGTTAACCTGGTTCCCTGGCACCGAGACAGCAGTGTTCACCCGGGTCCCTGGCACTGAGACAGCAGTGTTAACCTGGGTCCCTGGCTCTGTGAGACAGCAGTGTTAACCTGTGTCCCTGGCTCTGTGTGACAGCAGTGTTAACCTGGGTCCCTGGCACTGTGAGACAGCAGTGTTAACCCGGGTCCCTAGCAATGTGAGACAGCAGTGTTAACCTGGTTCCCTGGCACCGAGACAGCAGTGTTAACCCGGGTCCCTGGCGCTGTGAGACAGCAGTGTTAACCCGGGTCCCTGGCACTGTGAGGCAGCAGTGTTAACCTGGGTCCCTGGCGCTGTGAGACAGCAGTGCTAACCTGGTTCCTGGCTCTGTGAGACAGCAGTGTTAACCCGGGACCCTGGCACTGTGAGGCAGCAGTGTTAACTCGGGTCCCTGGCACTGTGAGATAGCAGTGTTAGCCCGGGTCCCTGGCACTGTGAGACAGCAGTGTTAACCCCGGGTCCCTGGCGCTGTGAGTCAGCAGTGTTAACCCGGGTCCCTGGCATTGTGAGACAGCAGTGTTAACCCTTGTCCCTGACGCTGTGAGTCAGCAGTGTTAACCCGGGTCCCTGACGCTGTGAGACAGCAGTGTTAACCCGGGTCCCTGGCAGGGTGAGACAGCAGTGCTAAGCCGGTCCCTGGCGCTGTGAGACAGCAGTGTGAACCCGGGTCCCTGGCGCTGTGAGACAGCAGTGTTAACCCGGGTCCCTGGCACTGTGAGACAGCAGTGTTAACCCGGGTCCCTGGCAGGGTGAGACAGCAGTGCTAACCCGGTCCCTGGCGCTGTGAGACAGTAGTGTTAACCCGGGTCCCTGGCGCTGTGAGACAGCAGTGTTAACCCGGGTCCCTGGCGCTGTGAGACAGCAGTGTTAACACGGGTCCCTGGCACTGTGAGATAGCAGTGTTAACCCGGGTCCCTGGCGCTGTGAGACAGCAGTGTTAACCCGGGTCCCTGGCACTGTGAGATAGCAGTGTTATCCCGGGTCCCTGGCACTGTGAGACAGCAGTGTTAACTCGGGTCCCTGGCACTGTGAGACAGCAGTGCTAACCCGGGTCCCTGGTGCTGTGAGGCAGCAGTGTTAACCCGGGTCCCTGGCACAGTGAGGCAGCTGTGTTAACCCGAGTCCCTTGCGCTGTGAGACAGCAGTGTTAACCCTGGTCCCTGGCACTGTGAGGCAGCAGTGTTAACCAGGGTCCCTGGCACTGTGAAACAGCAGTGTTAACCCGGGTCCCTGGCACTGTGAGACAGCAGTGTTAACCCGTGTCCCTGGCACTGTGAGACAGCAGTGTTAACCCGGGTCCCTGGCACTGTGATACAGCAGGGTTAACCCGGGTCCCTGGCACTGTGAGACAGCAGTGTTAACCCGGGTCCCTGGCACTGTGAGACAGCAGTGTTAACCCGGGTCCCTGGCACTGTGAGACAGCAGCGTTAACCCGGGTCCCTGGCACTGAGACAGCAGCGTTAACCCGGGTCCCTGGCATTGTGAGAAGGCAGCGTTAACCCGGGTCCCTGGCACTGTGAGACAGCAGTGTTAACCCGGGTCCCTGGCACTGTGAGACAGCAGTGTTAACCCGGGTCCCTGGCACTGTGAGACAGCAGTGTTAACCCGTGTCCTTGGCGCTGTGAGACAGCAGTGTTATCCCGGGTCCCTAACGCTGTTAGACAGCAGTGTTAACCCGGGTCCCTGGCACTGTGAGACAGCAGTGTTAACCCGGGTCCCTGGCACTGTGAAACAGCAGTGTTTTCCCCGGGTCCCTGGCACTGTGAGATAGCAGTGTTAACCCGGGTCCCTGGCGCTGTGAGACAGCAGTGTTAACCCTGGTCTCTGGCACTGTGAGACAGCAGTGTTAACCCGGGTCCCTGGCACTGTGAGACAGCAGTGTTAACCCAGGGCCCTGGCTCTGTGAGACAGCAGTGTTAACCCGGGTCCCTGGCTCTGTGAGACAGCAGTGTTAACCTGGTTCCCTGGCACTGAGACAGCGGTGTTAACCCGGGTCCCTGGCACTGTGAGACAGCAGTGTTAACCCGGGTCCCTGGCACTGTGAAAGAGCAGTGTTTTCCACGGGTCCCTGGCACTGTGAGACAGCAGTGTTAACCCGGGTCCCTGGCTCTGTGAGACAGCAGTGTTAACCCGGGTCCCTGGCGCTGTGAGACAGCAGTGTTAACCTGGGTCCCTGACGCTGTGAGACAGCAGTGTTAACCCGGGTCCCTGGCACTGTGAAACAGCAGTGTTAACCCGGGTCCCTGGCACTGTGAGATAGCAGTGTTAACCCGGGTCCCTGGCGCTGTGAGACAGCAGTGTTAACCCTGGTCTCTGGCACTGTGAGACAGCAGTGTTAACCTGGTTCCCTGGCACCGAGACAGCAGTGTTCACCCGGGTCCCTGGCACTGAGACAGCAGCGTTAACCTGGGTCCCTGGCTCTGTGAGACAGCAGTGTTAACCCGGGTCCCTGGCACTGAGACAGCAGCGTTAACCCGGGTCCCTGGCACTGTGAGAAGGCAGCGTTAACCCGGGTCCCTGGCACTGTGAGACAGCAGTGTTAACCCGGGTCCCTGGCACTGTGAGACAGCAGTGTTAACCCGGGTCCCTGGCACTGTGAGACAGCAGTGTTAACCCGTGTCCTTGGCGCTGTGAGACAGCAGTGTTATCCCGGGTCCCTAACGCTGTTAGACAGCAGTGTTAACCCGGGTCCCTGGCACTGTGAGACAGCAGTGTTAACCCGGGTCCCTGGCACTGTGAAACAGCAGTGTTTTCCCCGGGTCCCTGGCACTGTGAGATAGCAGTGTTAACCCGGGTCCCTGGTGCTGTGAGACAGCAGTGTTAACCCTGGTCTCTGGCACTGTGAGACAGCAGTGTTAACCCGGGTCCCTGGCACTGTGAGACAGCAGTGTTAACCCAGGGCCCTGGCTCTGTGAGACAGCAGTGTTAACCCGGGTCCCTGGCTCTGTGAGACAGCAGTGTTAACCTGGTTCGCTGGCACCGAGACAGCGGTGTTAACCCGGATCCCTGGCACTGTGAGACAGCAGTGTTAACCCGGGTCCCTGGCACTGTGAAACAGCAGTGTTTTCCCCGGGTCCCTGGCACTGTGAGACAGCAGTGTTAACCCGGGTCCCTGGCTCTGTGAGACAGCAGTGTTAACCCGGGTCTCTGGCGCTGTGAGACAGCAGTGTTAACCTGGGTCCCTGACGCTGTGAGACAGCAGTGTTAACCCGGGTCCCTGGCACTGTGAAACAGCAGTGTTAACCCGGGTCCCTGGCACTGTGAGATAGCAGTGTTAACCCGGGTCCCTGGCGCTGTGAGACAGCAGTGTTAACCCTGGTCTCTGGCACTGTGAGACAGCAGTGTTAACCTGGTTCCCTGGCACCGAGACAGCAGTGTTCACCCGGGTCCCTGGCACTGAGACAGCAGTGTTAACCTGGGTCCCTGGCTCTGTGAGACAGCAGTGTTAACCTGTGTCCCTGGCTCTGTGTGACAGCAGTGTTAACCTGGGTCCCTGGCACTGTGAGACAGCAGTGTTAACCCGGGTCCCTAGCAATGTGAGACAGCAGTGTTAACCTGGTTCCCTGGCACCGAGACAGCAGTGTTAACCCGGGTCCCTGGCGCTGTGAGACAGCAGTGTTAACCCGGGTCCCTGGCACTGTGAGGCAGCAGTGTTAACCTGGGTCCCTGGCGCTGTGAGACAGCAGTGCTAACCTGGGTCCCTGGCACTGTGAGACAGCAGTGCTAACCCGGGTCCCTGGCGCTGTGAGACAGAAATGCTAACCCGGGTCCTTGGCACAATGAGACAGCAGCGTTAACCCGGGTCCCTGGCACTGTGAGGCAGCAGTTCTAACACAGGTCCCTGGCACTGTGAGACAGCAGTGTTAACCCGGGTCCCTGGCACTGTGAGACAGCGGTGTTAACCCGGGTCCCTGGCACTGTGAGACAGCAGTGTTAACCCAGGTCCCTGGGTCTGTGAGACAGCAGTGTTAACCCGGGTCCCTGGCACTGTGAGGCAGCAGTGTTAACCCGGGTCCCTGGCACTGTGAGACAGCAGTGTTAACCCGGGACCCTGGCACTGTGAGACAGCAGTGTTAACCCGGGTCCCTGGCACTGTGAGACAGCAGTGTTAACCCGGGACCCTGGCACTGTGAGACAGCAGTGTTAACCCGGGTCCCTGGCACTGTGAGACAGCAGTGCTAACCCGGGTCCCTGGCACTGTGGGACAGCAGTGTTAACCCGGGTCCCTGGCGCTGTGAGACAGCAGTTCTAACACAGGTCCCTGGCACAGTGAGACAGCAGTGTTAACCCGGGTCTCTGGCACTGTGAGACAGCAGTGTTAACCCGGGTCCCTGGCACTGAGACAGCAGTGTTAACCCAGGTCCCTGGGTCTGTGAGACAGCAGTGTTAACCAGGGTCCCTGGCACTGTGAGGCAGTAGTGATAACCCAGGACCCTGGCACTGTGAGGCAGCAGTGTTAACCCGGGTCCCTGGCACTGAGACAGCAGTGCTAACCCGGGTCCCTGGCACTGTGAGACAGCAGTTCTAACACAGGTCCCTGGCACAGTGAGACAGCAGTGTTAACCCGGGTCTCTGGCACTGTGAGACAGCAGTGTTAACCCGGGTCCCTGGCACTGTGAGAAAGCAGTTCTAACACAGGTCCCTGGCACTGTGAGATAGCAGTGTTAGCCCGGGTCCCTGGTACTGTGAGACAGCAGTGTTAACCCGGGTCCCTGGCACTGTGAGGTAGCAGTGTTAACCCAGGACCCTGGCTCTGTGAGGCAGCAGTGTTAACCTGAGTCCCTGGCGCTGTGAGGCAGCAGTGCTAACCTGGTTCCTGGCTCTGTGAGACAGCAGTGTTAACCCGGGTCCCTGGCACTGAGACAGCAGTGTTAACCCGGGTCCCTGACACTGTGAGGCAGCAGTGTTAACCCGGGTCCCTGGCACTGTGAGATAGCAGTGTTAGCCCGGGTCCATGGCACTGTGAGACAGCAGTGTTAACCCCGGGTCCCTGGCGCTGTGAGTCAGCAGTGTTAACCCGGGTCCCTGGCATTGTGAGACAGCAGTGTTAACCCTTGTCCCTGACGCTGTGAGTCAGCAGTGTTAACCCGGGTCCCTGACGCTGTGAGACAGCAGTGTTAACCCGGGTCCCTGGCAGGGTGAGACAGCAGTGCTAAGCCGGTCCCTGGCGCTGTGAGACAGCAGTGTTAACCCGGGTCCCTGGCGCTGTGAGACAGCAGTGTTAACCCGGGTCCCAGGCACTGTGAGACAGCAGTGTTAACCCGGGTCCCTGGCACTGTGAGACAGCAGTGTTAACCCGGGTCCCTGGCACTGTGAGATAGCAGTGTTAACCCGGGTCCCTGGCATGGTGAAACAGCAGTGTTATCCCGGGTCCCTGGCACTGTGAGACAGCAGTGTTAACTCGGGTCCCTGGCACTGTGAGACAGCAGTGCTAACCCGGGTCCCTGGTGCTGTGAGGCAGCAGTGTTAACCCGGGTCCCTGGCACAGTGAGGCAGCTGTGTTAACCCGAGTCCCTTGCGCTGTGAGACAGCAGTGTTAACCCGGGTCCCTGGCACTGAGACAGCAGTGCTATCACGGGTCCCTGGCACTGTGAGACAGCAGTGTTAACCCGGGTCCCTGGCACTGTGAGACAGCAGTGTTAACCCGGGTCCCTGGCACTGTGAGACAGCAGTGTTAACCCGGGTCCCTGGCACTGTGAGACAGCAGCCTTAACCCGGGTCCCTGGCACTGAGACAGCAGCGTTAACCCGGGTCCCTGGCACTGTGAGACAGCAGCGTTAACCCGGGTCCCTGGCACTGTGAGATAGCAGTGTTAACCCGGGTCCCTGGCACTGTCAAACAGCAGTGTTATCCCGGGTCCCTGGCACTGTGAGGCAGCAGTGCTAACCCAGGTCCCTAGCACTGTGAGGCAGCAGTGTTAACTCGGGTCCCTGGCACCGTGAGACAGCAGTGTTAACCCGGGTCCCTGGCACTGTGAGACAGCAGTGTTAACCCGGGTCCCTGGCACTGTGAGACAGCAGTGTTAACCCGGGTCCCTGGCACTGTGAGACAGCAGCGTTAACCCGGGTCCGTGGCACTGAGACAGCAGCGTTAACCCGGGTCCCTGGCACTGTGAGACAGCAGCGTTAACCCGGGTCCCTGGCACTGTGAGACAGCAGCGTTAACCCGCGTCCCTGGCACTGTGAGACAGCAGTGTTAACCCGGGTCCCTGGCACTGTGAGACAGCAGTGTTAACCCGGGACCCTGGCACTGTGAGACAGCAGTGTTAACCCGGGTCCCTGGCACTGTGAGACAGCAGTGCTAACCCGGGTCCCTGGCACTGTGGGACAGCAGTGTTAACCCGGGTCCCTGGCGCTGTGAGACAGCAGTTCTAACACAGGTCCCTGGCACAGTGAGACAGCAGTGTTAACCCGGGTCTCTGGCACTGTGAGACAGCAGTGTTAACCCGGGTCCCTGGCACTGAGACAGCAGTGTTAACCCAGGTCCCTGGGTCTGTGAGACAGCAGTGTTAACCAGGGTCCCTGGCACTGTGAGGCAGTAGTGATAACCCAGGACCCTGGCACTGTGAGGCAGCAGTGTTAACCCGGGTCCCTGGCACTGAGACAGCAGTGCTAACCCGGGTCCCTGGCACTGTGAGACAGCAGTTCTAACACAGGTCCCTGGCACAGTGAGACAGCAGTGTTAACCCGGGTCTCTGGCACTGTGAGACAGCAGTGTTAACCCGGGTCCCTGGCACTGTGAGAAAGCAGTTCTAACACAGGTCCCTGGCACTGTGAGATAGCAGTGTTAGCCCGGGTCCCTGGTACTGTGAGACAGCAGTGTTAACCCGGGTCCCTGGCACTGTGAGGTAGCAGTGTTAACCCAGGACCCTGGCTCTGTGAGGCAGCAGTGTTAACCTGAGTCCCTGGCGCTGTGAGGCAGCAGTGCTAACCTGGTTCCTGGCTCTGTGAGACAGCAGTGTTAACCCGGGTCCCTGGCACTGAGACAGCAGTGTTAACCCGGGTCCCTGACACTGTGAGGCAGCAGTGTTAACCCGGGTCCCTGGCACTGTGAGATAGCAGTGTTAGCCCGGGTCCATGGCACTGTGAGACAGCAGTGTTAACCCCGGGTCCCTGGCGCTGTGAGTCAGCAGTGTTAACCCGGGTCCCTGGCATTGTGAGACAGCAGTGTTAACCCTTGTCCCTGACGCTGTGAGTCAGCAGTGTTAACCCGGGTCCCTGACGCTGTGAGACAGCAGTGTTAACCCGGGTCCCTGGCAGGGTGAGACAGCAGTGCTAAGCCGGTCCCTGGCGCTGTGAGACAGCAGTGTTAACCCGGGTCCCTGGCGCTGTGAGACAGCAGTGTTAACCCGGGTCCCAGGCACTGTGAGACAGCAGTGTTAACCCGGGTCCCTGGCACTGTGAGACAGCAGTGTTAACCCGGGTCCCTGGCACTGTGAGATAGCAGTGTTAACCCGGGTCCCTGGCATGGTGAAACAGCAGTGTTATCCCGGGTCCCTGGCACTGTGAGACAGCAGTGTTAACTCGGGTCCCTGGCACTGTGAGACAGCAGTGCTAACCCGGGTCCCTGGTGCTGTGAGGCAGCAGTGTTAACCCGGGTCCCTGGCACAGTGAGGCAGCTGTGTTAACCCGAGTCCCTTGCGCTGTGAGACAGCAGTGTTAACCCGGGTCCCTGGCACTGAGACAGCAGTGCTATCACGGGTCTCTGGCACTGTGAGACAGCAGTGTTAACCCGGGTCCCTGGCACTGTGAGACAGCAGTGTTAACCCGGGTCCCTGGCACTGTGAGACAGCAGTGTTAACCCGGGTTCCTGGCACTGTGAGACAGCAGTGTTAACCCGGGTCCCTGGCACTGTGAGACAGCAGTGTTAACCCGGGTCCCTGGCACTGTGAGACAGCAGTGTTAACCCGGGTCCCTGGCACTGTGAGACAGCAGTGTTAACCCGGGTCCCTGGCACTGTGAGACAGCAGCCTTAACCCGGGTCCCTGGCACTGAGACAGCAGCGTTAACCCGGGTCCCTGGCACTGTGAGACAGCAGCGTTAACCCGGGTCCCTGGCACTGTGAGATAGCAGTGTTAACCCGGGTCCCTGGCACTGTCAAACAGCAGTGTTATCCCGGGTCCCTGGCACTGTGAGGCAGCAGTGCTAACCCAGGTCCCTAGCACTGTGAGGCAGCAGTGTTAACTCGGGTCCCTGGCACCGTGAGACAGCAGTGTTAACCCGGGTCCCTGGCACTGTGAGACAGCAGTGTTAACCCGGGTCCCTGGCACTGTGAGACAGCAGTGTTAACCCGGGTCCCTGGCACTGTGAGACAGCAGCGTTAACCCGGGTCCGTGGCACTGAGACAGCAGCGTTAACCCGGGTCCCTGGCACTGTGAGACAGCAGCGTTAACCCGGGTCCCTGGCACTGTGAGACAGCAGCGTTAACCCGCGTCCCTGGCACTGTGAGACAGCAGTGTTAACCCGGGTCCCTGGCACTGTGAGACAGCAGTGTTAACCCGTGTCCTTGGCGCTGTGAGACAGCTGTGTTATCCCGGGTCCCTAACGCTGTGAGACAGCAGTGTTAACCCGGGTCCCTGGCACTGTGAAACAGCAGTGTTTTCCCCGGGCCCCTGGCACTGTGAGATAGCAGTGTTAACCCGGGTCCCTGGCGCTGTGAGACAGCAGTGTTAACCCTGGTCTCTGGCACTGTGAGACAGCAGTGTTAACCCGGGTCCCTGGCACTGTGAGACCGCAGTGCTAACCCAGGTCCCTGGCTCTGTGAGACAGCAGTGTTAACCCGGGTCCCTGGCTCTGTGAGACAGCAGTGTTAACCTGGTTCCCTGGCACCGAGACAGCGGTGTTAACCCGGGTCCCTGGCACTGTGAGACAGCAGTGTTAACCTGGGTCCCTGGCTCTGTGAGACAGCAGTGTTAACCTGGGTCCCTGGCTCTGTGAGACAGCAGTGTTAACCCGGGTCCCTGGCACTGTGAGACAGCAGTGTTATCCCGGGTCCCTAACGCTGTGAGACAGCAGTGTTAACCCGGGTCCCTGGCACTGTGAGACAGCAGTGTTAACCCGGGTCCCTGGCACTGTGAAACAGCAGTGTTTTCCCCGGGTCCCTGGCACTGTGAGACAGCAGTGTTAACCCGGGTCCCTGGCGCTGTGAGACAGCAGTGTTAACCTGGTTCCCTGACGCTGTGAGACAGCAGTGTTAACCCGGGTCCCTGGCACTGTGAAACAGCAGTGTTAACCCGGGTCCCTGGCACTGTGAGACAGCAGTGTTAACCCGGGTCCCTGGCACTGTGAGGCAGCAGTGTTAACCCGGGTCCCTGGCACTGTGAGATAGCAGTGTTAGCCCGGGTCCCTGGCACTGTGAGACAGCAGTGTTAACCCCGGGTCGCTGGCGCTGTGAGTCAGCAGTGTTAACCCGGGTCCCTGGCACTGTGAGACAGCAGTGTTAACCCTTGTCCCTGATGCTGTGAGTCAGCAGTGTTAACCCGGGTCCCTGACGCTGTGAGACAGCAGTGTTAACGCGGGTCCCTGGCAGGGTGAGACAGCAGTGCTAACCCGGTCCCTGGAGCTGTGAGACAGTAGTGTTAACCCGGGTCCCTGGCGCTGTGAGACAGCAGTGTTAACCCGGGTCCCTGGCGCTGTGAGACAGCAGTGTTAACCCGGGTCCCTGGCACTGTGAGATAGCAGTGTTACCCCGGGTCCCTGGCACTGTGAAACAGCAGCGTTAACCCGGGTCCCTAGCACTGAGACAGCAGCGTTAACCCGGGTCCCTGGCACTGAGACAGCAGTGTTAACCCGGGTCCCTGGCACTGTGAGACAGCAGCGTTAACCCGGGTCCCTGGCACTGTGAGACAGCAGCGTTAACCCGGGTCCCTGGCACTGAGACAGCAGCGTTAACCCGGGTCCCTGGCACTGTGAGACAGCAGCGTTAACCCGGGTCCCTGGCACTGTGAGACAGCAGTGTTAACCCGGGTCCCTGGCACTGTGAGACAGCAGTGTTAACCCGGGTCCCTGGCGCTGTGAGACAGCAGTGTTATCCCGGGTCCCTAACGCTGTTAGACAGCAGTGTCAACCCGGGTCCCTGGCACTGTGAGACAGCAGTGTTAACCCGGGTCCCTGGCACTGTGAAACAGCAGTGTTTTCCCCGGGTCCCTGGCACTGTGAGATAGCTGTGTTAACCCGGGTCCCTGGCGCTGTGAGACAGCAGTGTTAACCCTGGTCTCTGGCACTGTGAGATAGCAGTGTTAGCCCGGGTCCCTGGCACTGTGAGACAGCAGTGTTAACCCCGGGTCCCTGGCGCTGTGAGTCAGCAGTGTTAACCCGGGTCCCTGGCACTGTGAGACAGCAGTGTTAACCCTTGTCCCTGGCACTGTGAGACAGCAGTGTTAACCCGGGTCCCTGACGCTGTGAGACAGCAGTGTTAACCCGGGTCCCTGGCAGGGTGAGACAGCAGTGCTAACCCGGTCCCTGGAGCTGTGAGACAGTAGTGTTAACCCGGGTCCCTGGCGCTGTGAGACAGCAGTGTTAACCCGGGTCCCTGGCGCTGTGAGACAGCAGTGTTAACCCGGGTCCCTGGCATTGTGAGATAGCAGTGTTACCCCGGGTCCCTGGCACTGTGAAACAGCACCGTTAACCCGGGTCCCTGGCACTGAGACAGCAGCGTTAACCCGGGTCCCTGGCACTGTGAGACAGCAGCGTTAACCCGGGTCCCTGGCACTGTGAGACAGCAGCGTTAACCCGGGTCCCTGGCACTGTGAGACAGCAGTGTTAACCCGGGTCCCTGGCACTGTGAGACAGCAGTGTTAACCCGTGTCCTTGGCGCTGTGAGACAGCAGTGTTATCCCGGGTCCCTAACGCTGTTAGACAGCAGTGTTAACCCGGGTCCCTGGCACTGTGAGACAGCAGTGTTAACCCGGGTCCCTGGCACTGTGAAACCGCAGTGTTTTCCCCGGGTCCCTGGCACTGTGAGATAGCTGTGTTAACCCGGGTCCCTGGCGCTGTGAGACAGCAGTGTTAACCCTGGTCTCTGGCACTGTGAGACAGCAGTGTTAACCCGGGTCCCTGGCACTGTGAGACAGCAGTGTTAACCCAGGTCCCTGGCTCTGTGAGACAGCAGTGTTAACCCGGGTCCCTGGCTCTGTGAGACAGCAGTGTTAACCTGGTTCCCTGGCACCGAGACAGCGGTGTTAACCCGGGTCCCTGGCGCTGTGAGACAGCAGTGTTAACCTGGGTCCCTGACGCTGTGAGACAGCAGTGTTAACCCGGGTCCCTGGCACTGTGAAACAGCAGTGTTAACCCGGGTCCCTGTCACTGTGAGATAGCAGTGTTAACCCGGGTCCCTGGCGCTGTGAGACAGCAGTGTTAACCCTGGTCTCTGGCACTGTGAGACATGAGTGTTAACCCGGGTCCCTGGCACTGTGAGACAGCAGTGTTAACCCAGGTCCCTGGCTCTGTGAGACAGCAGTGTTAACCTGGTTCCCTGGCACCGAGACAGCAGTGTTAACCCGGGTCCCTGGCACTGAGACTGCAGTGTTAACCTGGGTCCCTGGCTCTGTGAGACAGCAGTGTTAACCTGGGTCCCTGGCTCTGTGAGACAGCAGTGTTAACCTGTGTCCCTGGCTCTGTGTGACAGCAGTGTTAACCTGGGTCCCTGGCACTGAGACAGCAGTGTTAACCCGGGTCCCTGGCTCTGTGAGACAGCAGTGTTAACCTGGTTCCCTGGCACCGAGACAGCAGTGTTAACCCGGGTCCCTGGCGCTGTGAGACAGCAGTGTTAACCCGGGTCCCTGGCACTGAGACAGCAGTGTTAACCCGGGTCCCTGGCACTGTGAGACAGCAGTGTTACCCCGGGTCCCTGGCACTGTGAGGCAGCAGTGTTAACCCAGGTCCCTGGTGCTGTGAGACAGCAGTGTTACCCCCGGGTCCCTGGCACTGTGAGACAGCAGTGCTAACCCGGGTCCCTGGCACTGTGAGACAGCAGTGTTAACCCAGGTCCCTGGCACTGTGAGGCAGCAGTGTTAACCCGTGTCCCTGGCACTGTGAGACAGCAGTGCTAACCCGGGTCCCTGGCGCTGTGAGACAGCAGTGTTAACCCGGGTCCCTGGCACAATGAGACAGCAGTGTTAACCCGGGTCCCTGGCACTGTGAGACAGCAGTGTTACCCCGGGTCCCTGGCACTGTGAGACAGCAGTGTTAACCCGGGTCCCTGGCACTGTGAGACAGCAGTGTTAACCCGGGTCCCTGGCACTGTGAGACAGCAGTGTTAACCCGGGTCCCTGGCGCTGTGAGACAGCAGTGTTAACCCGGGTCCCTGGCACTGTGAGACAGCAGTGTTACCCCGGGTCCCTGGCGCTGTGAGACAGCAGTGTTACCCCGGGTCCCTGGCGCTGTGAGACAGCAGTGTTAACCCGGGTCCCTGGCACTGTGAGACAGCAGTGCTAACCCGGGTCCCTGGCACTGTGAGGCAGCAGTGTTAACCCGGGTCCCTGGCACAATGAGACAGCAGTGTTAACCCGGGTCCCTGGCACTGTGAGACAGCAGTGTTACCCCGGGTCCCTGGCGCTGTGAGACAGCAGTGTTAACCCGGGTCCCTGGCGCTGTGAGACAGCAATGCTAACCCGGGTCCCTGGCACAATGAGACAGCAGTGTTAACCTGGGTCCCTGGCACTGTGAGACAGCAGTGTTAACCACCGTGCCGCTTAGTGGCATTTCTTTTTAAAAAGTCAAACGATCATTGTGAATCAGGGACGGGTGGACGGGGAATGTGAAGCAGGGAGGGCGACCGGGGGGGTGGGGGGGGGGGGGGGGGGGGTTGGAGTGTGAAGCAGGTCAGGATCACTCTGAAGGAGTGGGCAGCGCGGTGGCACAGTGGTTAGCACTGCAGCCTCACGGCGCCGAGGTCCCAGGTTCAATCCCCGCTCTGGGTCACTGTCCGTGTGGAGTTTGCACATTCTCCCCGTGTTTGCGTGGGTTTCGCCCCCACAACCCAAAGATGTTCAGGGTAGGTGGATTGACGATGCTAAATTGCCCCTTAATTGGGAAAAAAAAATTAATTGGGTACTCTAAATTTATTTTAAAAAAGAGTCCACCACATTGCTGTGGGTCTGGAGTCACGTGTAGGCCAGAGCGGGTAAGGACGGCAGATTTCCTTCCCAAATGGACATTAGTAAACCAGATGGGTTTTTACAACAATCGGCAATGGTTTCATGCTCATCGTTAAACTTTTAATTCCAGACCTTTATTGAATTCAAACTTCACCATTTGCCCTGGTGGGATTCGAACACATGTCCCCAGAGCATTACCCTGGGTCCCTGGATTATTCTTCCTGCAGCAATGCCACTAGGCTGCCGCCTCCCCTTGCCCCTTTGATTGGCCAGTTACCCTCAGAGACGGGAATGGTGGTGTGAGGCTGACCTCAAAACAATAAACAGCCACTAAAAGCTGTGGGGGTGGGGGAGCTGGCCAGGAGCAGGCGGGCTCAGCCCCAACTCCTACACTCCGGCCTAAAATTCAGCCATCCTATCCAAAAGCAAGAATGTTCTGTTAAACCTGTAGAAAATACACTGGTGCGGTGGAGCTGGAGAATTGTGTCCAGGTCGGGCCACCATACTTTAGGGAGACATTGGACAGAATGGTCTTGGGGATGGGCATCTTCAGCCCGCGGATCGGGGCCCACCGATTCGCGGGCGGGCCTGTGCCGTGGGGGAACTCTTTTTCTTCCGCCTTCGCCACGGTCTCCACCATGGCGGAGGCGGAAGAGACTCCCTCCACAGCGCATGCGCGGGGATGCCGTGAGCGGCCGCTGACGCTCCCGCGCATGCGCCGCCCGGCAATGTCATTTCCGCGCCAGCTGGCGGGGCACCAAAGGCCTTTTCCGCCAGCTGGCGGGGCGGAAATTCGTCCGGCGCAGGCCTAGCCCCTCAAGGTTGGGGCTCGGCCCCCCAAGATGCAGAGGATTCCGCACCTTTGGGGCGGCGCGATGCCCGACTGATTTGCGCCGTTTTTGGCGCCGGTCGGCGGACATCGCGCCGATACCGGAGAATTTCGCCCAGGATCTGGATGTGTTGCCTGGGAGCATGATGGAGGCCGGTTCGATCGAGGCCTTGAAAGGGAATCGGAGAGACCCGTGGAGGGAAAACGTTAGCAGGGCGGAGCGAAAGCAAACATGTGAGTAGGCCATTCAGCACAATGGCTGCTCTGCCATTAAGACCATCGACCTCAACAATGGGAATTGGAACGAGCTGAGCTGCTCTTGAAGAAAACTGGCACAGACACGATAAGCCTGCCTCCTTCTCTGCTGTAACCATGCTCTGATTCTATTCCAAGGTGAGAGAGGTGTTCACAATTCTGAAGGCCTTTAATGGAGTCAATGCGGAGGCACGTTGGTTTGGTGACCAGATTTTAAGATCAAATTGACAAAAGAACCAGAGGTGGTTCGCAGAACCAGAAAGGAGAACATTTTCAACCCCCAATAAGAGACAGCTTGTACCTAGAGATAGGACAGGGGAGAATGTGCAAACTCCACCCGGACAGCGACCCGGGGCCGGGATCGAACCCGGGTCCTCAGCGCGGTGAGGCAGCAGTGCTAACCACAGTGCTACCCACTGTGCCATTCCTGCTTATTATTTGATTGATTTGAGAGGGTCGGTGTGTTCTTGTTACAACCCCCTCAGGGGCCCAAACTCTATATTGTAAACGGTTCCCCTCCTACACCTTGGCGTACAAACTCCGCAGGTGATTGGGGGTGGGGGGGGGAGAGAGAGAGCGAGAGAGAGAGAGAGAGAGAGAGAGAGCCTCCCCTTAATTGTGAGGAACCTCGCGATATAAACCCCGACCTGGAAGCCGGTCAGGGAGGGTGTCCCCACAGAGTGAGGAGTAGTGTCATTGTAGTATTGCCAGGTGACATTAAATAATCCGAGTTGTTATCCTGCCTACCTGGTGTTGTATAAGTCATACGTTTATAAGATACAGGAGCAGAATTAGGCCATTCGGCCCATCGAGTCTGCTCCGCCATTCGATCCTGGCTGATCTCCTGGGCCTTAACTCCACCGTCCTGCCCATTCTCTATAAGCGGTGACCTGTCATATGGACAAAACCAAATCACATCAAAAACTAAATACTGCAGCTGCTGGAAACCTGAAACCAAACCAGAAACTGCTGGATAAACGCAGCGTGTTCGTCAGCGTCTGTGGAGAGAGAACCTGAGTTCACGTTTCGAGCCAATGAGACTCTTCCTCTGAAAAGCCAATCACAGCTCATTTTACATCTCCTGAAGCTCAGTCGCACGCCCGCTCCACCGAGTCATATCGATGTCGCTGCGCGATGACGCCTTCAGCGCTAAAGTGCCTTGTGTCATAGTTAGAGTTCAGTCCAAGGTTTAAAGTCTTACACTCTCTCCTAATTTCTCCATGATACAGATAAGGGGCGGGATTCTCCCACCCCCTGCCGGGTCGGAGAATCGCCGGGAGGCGGCGTGAATCCCACCGAATTCTCCGGCGCCGGGGGCACCCCGGGAGGTGCCCCCACGGGGGCCTGGCCTGCGATCGGGGCCCACCGATCCGCGGGCAGGCCTGTGCCGTGGGGGCACTCTTCTTCCACGACGGCCACTGTGGTCCTCCGCGATGGCCGATGTGGAGATGAACCCCCCCTGCGCCTGCGCTGGGATGACGCCAGCACACGCTGGCATTCCCGCGCATGCGCCAACTCGCGCCGGATGGCGGAGGCCCTTTGGCGCCGGTTGGCGTGCCGCCAAGCCCCTTCCGTGCCGGCCGGCCGGGCGCAAACCTCTCCGGCGCCGGCTCAGCCCCTGAGGTGCGGAGGATTCCGCACTGGCGGCCCGAGGCCTGAGCGGTTCACACCACTCCTTCCCGCCGGGGTTTCCCACCCTGCCGATTCCAACAGAATCCCCACCCAGGAGTGAAGATGCGGAAAGGTCGGGCTGTATCTGTAAAATCCCAGATACTCCACCAGCATTTTAATCAGAGTTTTACCCAGATGTCTTTGTTAGCGAGGAGAACAAAGGACTCGAGTATAAAAACGAACCAACTTTATTTAACAACAACAATATTTACCCTTAAATTAACCCAATAACATTTAGTAAAAGATTCCCAAGATTTGTTATACTACCAGTAAAGATGACTGAGCTGCGAGTCCGATTCTCTGTGTCTCTCAGGTCCATCGTTGTAAAGGTGGGTGTCACACGCTGCTTCCTCCCGCCTCTGGTCAGATATATCGATTGCCTGGGGTCTTCGCTGCTGATGTGCCTGGGGAGCCTATTTCTATCCTCCCTCCCATCCTGCCCTTTTGCCTCTGGCTTTCTGCCAATGAGACCTTGGGAGGGTAGGTCTCAGAACCCAATGGTCGGGTTGATAACCGTTTGACAGGAAACCTAAGCTCAGTGTTGTAGTCAGCACATACCCTGTTGCCATATATGGGCCCGGCAGGAACTCTGGGTGTCCAAGTGTCTGGCTCAGTCTGGGCGACTGACGATAGACCCGTGCATGTCGATGGGGTGCCCTGATCACCCGACGGGTGATTGACGGGGAAAGTCCAGGCAGGTTCCGGCCTGCCTGACATTTGACTGCCCAATTCTTAAATTTAAAATAGCCAATTCAATTGGGCTGAAAACTAGGCCCTGAAGGTTACACAGTAGGAAATAGAAAGGAGTCAGCGACTTGTAGCATAACAGACGCTCTGGGATCGCCCAGTTCTCTGTTGCACTGAACTCCGTGTGAAAGGGGATTCCTGATAAAGACAGAGGGGCCTTTGAAGGCGATGCCTACGGTTGATTCTGTGACTGGACCTGATAGGTTTAACTGGCATTTTTCCATCCCTTTTGCCTTGTTTATTTCCTCCGTCATCGATACCACTCTCACCACTGACTCCGGGTCATGGATTCAGACCCTACTCTCAGGCTGGAGCACGGAATCGAGGCTGACACTCAGAGTGCAACACTGTCACAGTTGCCGTCTTATCAGGTCAGGTGTTAAACCAAGTCCCTCGCAATGGCCTTAAAGTTTCTTTGACATGATTTTGAAGGCGAGCGGGGGGGGGGTCTCCCCAGGTTTCTGGCCAATATTTACCCCTCAGCTAACGCCACAGATGATCTGGCATGTTCTCATTGCAGTTTGTGGGATCCTACTGTGCAGCACATTGACTACTTCACAGCAGAGGCTGCATTTCAAACTGGCTTCATTCACGGGGAGAGCTCTGGCATGTCCCGAAGATGTGAAAGACACTCCAGAAATGTTCTTTTATTCTAGGTCACCCCGGATGGTAAACTGCCTTCCTTGATTGAGGAGGATGAGGAGAATGAGGAAGATGAGAACATTACAGAGGCAGTGAAGAGAAGGCCTACCCCAGAGCCGGCACCAGACTCCTGGACATCGGTAAGAAAGTCCACTCTTTTCAGGAATCTGCCAATAAATCCACAGCCACTCGCCCATCAGTCCCGGGCTCACAGACCCGTACTGCCGCAAACTTCACATTTTCAATTCTCATCCTGGTTTTCAAATCCCGCATGGCCTCACCCCCTCCCCTCACCCCCTCCGTATCCCTGTAACCCCCCCCCCCAGCCTCACCCCCTCCCCTCACCCCCTCCGTATCCCTGTAACCCCCCCCAGCCTCACCCCCTCCCTATCCCTGTAACCAACCCCCCCAACCTCACCCCCTCCCCTCACCCCCTCCGTATCCCTGTAACCCCCCCCCCAGCCTCACCCCCTCCCTATCTCTGTAATCCCCCCAGCCTCACCCCCTCCCTATCCCTGTAACCCCCCCCAGCCTCACCCCCTCCCTATCCCTGTAACCCCCTCCCTATCCCTGTAACCCCCCCACCAGCCTCACCCCCTCCCTATCCCTGTAACCCCCCCCCACCAGCCTCACCCCCTCCCTATCCCTGTAACCACCCCCCCAGCCTCACCCCCTCCCTATCCCTGTAACCCCCCCCAGCCTCACCCCCTCCCTATCTCTGTAATCTCCCTCATTCTCACCCTCCCTATCTCTGTAATATCCCCTCACCCCCTCCCTATCTCTGTAATCTCCCCTCACCCCCTCCCTATCTCTATAATCTCCTCCAGCCTCACCCCCTCCCTATTTCTGTAATCTCCCTCAGCCTCACCCCCTCCCTATCTCTGTAATCTCCCTCAGCCTCACTCCCTCCCTATCTCTGTAATCTCCCCCAGCCTCACTCCCTCCCTATCTCTGTAATCTCCCTCAGCCTCACCCCCTCCCTATCTCTGTAATCTCCCTCAGCCTCACCCCCTCCCTATCTCTGTAATCTCCCCCAGCCTCACTCCCTCTCTATCCCTGTAATCTCCCTCAGCCTCACCCCCTCCTTATCTCTGTAATCTCCCTCAGCCTCACCCCCTCCCTATCTCTGTAATCTCCCTCAGCCTCACCCCCTCCCTATCTCTGTAATCTCCCTCAGCCTCACCCCCTCCCTATCTCTGTAATCTCCCTCAGCCTCACCCCCTCCCTATCTCTGTAATCTCCCCCAGCCTCACTCCCTCTCTATCCCTGTAATCTCCCTCAGCCTCACCCCCTCCTTATCTCTGTAATCTCCCTCAGCCTCACCCCCTCCCTATCTCTGTAATCTCCCTCAGCCTCACCCCCTCCCTATCTCTGTAATCTCCCTCAGCCTCACCCCCTCCCTATCTCTGTAATCTCCCTCAGCCTCACCCCCTCCCTATCTCTGTAATCTCCCCTCACCCCCTCCCTATCTCTGTAATCTCCCTCAGCCTCACCCCCTCCCTATCCCTGTAACCCCCCCTCAGCCTCACCCCCTCCCTATCCCTGTAACCCCCCCCCAGCCTCACCCCCTCCCTATCCCTGTAACCACCCCCCCAGCCTCACCCCCTCCCTATCCCTGTAACCCCCCCCCAGCCTCACCCCCTCCCTATCCCTGTAACCCCCCTCCCCAGCCTCACCCCCTCCCTATCCCTGTAACCCCCCCAGCCTCACCCCCTCCCTATCTCTGTAATCTCCCTCATTCTCACCCTCCCTATCTCTGTAATCTCCCCTCACCCCCTCCCTATCCCTGTAACCCCCTCAGCCTCACCCCCTCCCTATCTCTGTAATCTCCCTCAGCCTCACCCCCTCCCTATCTCTGTAATCTCCCTCAGCCTCACCCCCTCCCTATCTCTGTAATCCCCCCTCACCCTCCCTCCCTATCTCTGTAATCTCCCTCAGCCTCCCTCCCTCCGAGATCTCTATGCTTCCCTGATTCCGGCCTCTGCAGTGTTCCTGATCTGAGTTGCTCCCCATTGTGGCCCAGCATTCAGCTGCCTGAGGCAGTTTGGTGGCTAATTCTGATTTTAACCAGTGGACCATTGGTTTTGGTGCCCTCAGCTCGGAATTCCCTCCTTAACCCTCACTACCTCCAACTTCTGCAGGACCCTACTCAAACCAAGTTCCAATAATATCTCCGTGTTCAGCTGTGTGCCAATTTATACTTGCTAATCCACCTATGAAGTAATTTTTAAAAATCACTCGATAAATGTAAACTGTTATTGTTGAGTTAAAACAAATTTAAAACATTTAATTAAAAGAATTTATTAGGAAATGTTCTCCATCGCAGGGCAGCGCGATGGAGCAGTGGTCAGCACTGCTGCCTCACGGTGCCGAGGTCCCAGGTTCGATCCTGGCTCTGGGTTACTGTCCGTGTGGAGTTTGCACATTCTCCCCGTGTCTGTGTGGGTTTCGCTCCCACAACCCAAAGATGTGCAGGGTAGGTGGATTGGCCGCGCTAAATTGCTCTTAATTGGAAAAAATCGATTGGGAACTCTAAATTTATTTAAAAAAGGAAATGTTCTCCACCGCTAAACTGTCCACGATTCAAAGATAAGCCAGGAAGGAAAACTAACACTCAGCTCCCAATCCCCATCCCATTCCCAAAACTCCCATTCCCAAACTAACACTCAGCTCCCAATCCCCACCCCATTCCCAAAACTCCCATTCCCAAACTAACACTCAGCTCCCAATCCCCACCCCATTCCCAAAACTCCCATTCCCAAACTAACACTCAGCTCCCATTCCCCACCACAAACCCTCATCACAAACCATCCCCTCCAACCTTCCCTTCAATCTCCCCTCCCCTCCAAACCCCACCCTCCCTCCAACCCCCCTCCTCTCCCCCACCATCCCCTGTAACCCCCCAACCTCCCCTCCTCTCCCCCTCCCCTCCAGCCCCCACTCCCCTCTCTAACTCCCCCTCCCATCCCCCCCACCATCCCCTCCAACCCCCAACCTCCCCTCCCCTCCAGCCCCCACCCCCCCCTCTCTAACTCCCCCTCCCCCCACCATCCCCCCAGCTTCCCCTCAACCCAACCTCCCCTCTGGGTTTCTGCTGATGTCTTGAGACCCTAATAGTGGAGTAGGGGGTTTAAACTAACCAAAGGTTTTACAACTTTCCTTATTGAGTCACAACATTATCATCTCGCTGTTGGCTCATTCACTCACTTGCATTCAAATCTCACCCTGGAGTCTGTCAGCATCAATCTCCCACAGGAAACCCTGTAAGGGATAGAAGACATCCCTAAGGGACAGGGTACAAACAATCAGACTACGTACACCCTCACCCCGCCATCAGCAGTACCTGCGAGCGGCAGGCCAGGCTGACTTTCTGCACCCTCTCTATGAGGCACTGATATTTCTCAACTGCTGGCAAACTGGGTAAGAAATTAGCACAGGCCACAAATGGAGCCTGGGAGTTTCCTGCCCTGCATAGCCCAGAGGTGGAGACTTTACCTGGGAGTGAGTGGAGTACTCCGCATCTTTAATCCAAGTTAATAAACTGTGTTATGATTACTGTTGTATTATCAATTAGCGTTTCCTACATCACACCAGTGACCACTTTACGAACGACTTTGTTGAGTGTAAAATGAGCTCTTCGGGATGCCGTGTTGCTGTACAGAGTTTGTTTTTCTCTGGAGCGTGGTGTTTAATATGTTCGGACATTCGAACAGGATCAGGGTTAACTCTGGAGTTGTCAGACTTGTTTAACAGGTGCTGACGCCAGGGAGCAGATTAAATTCTCTGATAAACACCAAACTACCGGCTTCCAGGCCAATATGATTCTGCCTCAGAACCACCTCATGACTCGTTATCATTTACTTCTGCCTCACATCCTGTCACACCGGCACTCTGAGCTCATTGGACTGTTTCTCCAGACTCAACCCTCAGTGACCACCTGGCATTACCTCGACCAGGTAAACTCTCTGAAGGTTCAGTTTAAGCAAAGTGTGGGGTTGAGTTTTCTTCATTCACATTATTTCTTCCCATCCTTCCCTCATCTCAATCCCTCCATCTCTCTCCCCGCCATGCCTTTCATTACTCCTCCTGTTTCACTCCCTCGCTCCTCCCTCTCCCTTGCTCCCAATCATGATTCTCCTCCCATCCCATCCCTCCACCCATCCTCTGCTACCCACTGTCCCATTCTCCTTCTCTTCTCTCCTCTCCCCGTGCCTGACCCCATCGCTGCCCTTCATCGTCTTTCCTTTCGCACTCTCCCTCTTACCCTTGCCCACATCCTCTCTGATGCACTCTCAATTACGACGAGACGAGAGTAGAGTAATCGAGGCTTTATTACACAGAGATGTGTGGCCTCCTACAGCAGCAGCCGAAATGGCTGCAGCTCGGTGAGCACACACATTTATACTCCGCCTACTGGGCGGAGCCAGCAGGCAGGGCTCTATCCCCGTACCTGTAGTACAGGGGCCTTACCGTAATGCCCATATATACAATACAACAGTGGTGACTCCCACACTCTCCCCTCGCTCTCCTTCCTCTACATCTTGTTCACCTTCTGTTCTCTCTCTCTCGCCCCTCCCTCCCTCCCTCCATCACCACAGTCGTTCGAGGACCTCGATGCCTGCCGAGATCGAGCAGCAACACTGGAGCGCTGGCTGGATGCAGCCCAGAAGTCGCTGGGAGTGAGTGTTTGGGACAGGAAGATGCAGCAGGATATGGAGGAGCATCTGATACAATCCCAGGTGAGAGTCCGTTGGCGATGGCTTGTTGCAGTTACCCCCCCCCCCCCCCCCCGTGCCTCTCCCAGCCCCCACCCTCCACTCGGGTCCCCGAACCTATCGCCCAGCGTTCCACCCACCACCCCTGCAGCCCCCTACCCTTTCTCCCACCCTCCCTCACCGACTCATCCCCCCTCCTCATACCTCCACCCCTTCCCTCCTCGCCATCCCTCCTACCTCTTCTCACCCCATTCACCACCCACCCATCCCTGACTCCCGGTTTTCCCATGGATTGGCAACGATTGGAGTCAGGTGAGGGACAAGGGTCAAAGTTCAGCATGCCTCCTCCCACCTAAAATCTCCGGGATCTTGGACTTGGTGCTCCATCGCTATCAGGTGAGAGGCGAGGGTGAAAGGTCAGTACCCAGCCGACCTTCCTGACGTCAGTATAAATTCTTTCCTCATTTGTGATCAAAGTTTGGTGCCTCCCCTTCCCCCTCGCTGTTTGAACGATGCGGTGAGGTGCCGTCAGCTCTCTCCTCTGGTCCAGTAGAGACCAGGATGACCGCTCACTCGAGGAGGGCTCAATAGGTCGACCTCGCTCCTCAGTCAGTGTGTGACAGTCTGTGTATAGAGGATCTGCTGCCTGCCATGATTAGACTCCCGGTGTGCTCCTTAAAGTGTTTGTTCTTCGACACGCATTGAATGACACAAGTTAATATTTAAACAAGTACAGGTTCAACCAGGGCTGCAGTCATAGTCTATTCAGAAAAGCAGTCGGTAGCCCATGGTTACCAACTCTCATTGGGTAGATTCCTGGAGGATTGATCATGTGACATTTGATCTGGAGCCTCGCATTTATTTTATTTTAAAAAATAAATTTAGAGTACCCAATTATTTTTTCCAATTAAGGGGCAATTTAGCGTGGCCAATCCACCTACCTGCACATCTTTGGGTTGTGGGGGTGAGACCCACGTAGACACGGGGAGAATGTGCAAACTCCACACGGACAGTGACCCAGAGCCGGGATCGAACCAGGGTCCCCGGCGCCGTGAGGCAGCAGTGCTAACCACTGCGCCACCGTGCTGCCCGCACCTCGCATTTATGTCGCACCTTTAACACGGACATTATCAAATAGTGATGGAGACTGAGACACATTTGGAAATATTAGGGCAGCACGGTGGCGCAGTGATTAGCACTGCTGCCTCACGGTGCTGAGGTCCCAGGTTCGATCCCGGCTCTGGGTCACTGTCCGTGCGGAGTTTGCACATTCTCCCCGTGTCTGCGTGGGTTTCACCCCCACAACCCAAAGATGTGCAGGTAGGTGGATTGGCCACGTTAAAATTGCCCCTTAATTGGAAAAAATGAATTGGGAACTCTAAATTTTTAAAAAAGTTACGTTCATGCCACACAAGTGCCCGGCAATGGCCATCTCCTACAAGAGAGGATCTACCCATCGCCCCTTGACATTCAATGGCATTACCATCACTGAAAACCCACAATCAACATCCTGGGGGTTACCATTGATCAGAAACTGAACTGGACCCAGCCACATTAATACTGTGGCTACCAGGGCAGGTCAGAGGTTAGGAATCCTGTAGTGAGTAACTCAGCTCCTGACCCCCCAAAGCCTGTCCACCATCCACAAGGCACATGTCAGGAGTGTAATGGAATACTCTCCACCTGCCTGGATGAGCGCAGCTCCAACAACACTCAGTAAGCTCGACACCATCCGGTCCGCCGATTAAACGCAGAGTGCCGCTGGCGCCGTCCACACCTGCTCGCAGCCGGCGGGAACTCTGCCTGCAAGGGTCGGGTCGCGGCGGGGTTTACAACGGGCGTGGACACTCTGCCGCGGGATGGGAGAATCCTGCCCGCTCTGTTTCTCTCTCTCTCTGCCTCTCACTCTCTCTGCCTCTCACCTCTCTCTCTCTCTCTCTGCCTCTCTCTCTCTCTCTCTGCCTCTCACTCTCACTCTCTCTGCCTCTCTCTCTCTCTGCCTCTCACTCTCTCTCTCTGCCTCTCTCTCTCTCTCTCTCTCTCTCTGCCTCTCACTCTCTCTCTCTCTGCCTCTCTCTCTCTCTCTCTCTCTGCCTCTCTCTCTCTCTCTCTGCCTCTCACTCTCTCTCTCTGCCTCTCACTCTCTCTCTCTGCCTCTCACTCTCTCTCTCTGCCTCTCACTCTCTCTCTCTCTGCCTCTCACTCTCTCTCTCTGCCTCTCACTCTCTCTCTCTGCCTCTCACTCTCTCTCTCTCTGCCTCTCACTCTCTCTCTCTCTGCCTCTCACTCTCTCTCTCTGCCTCTCACTCTCTCTCTCTGCCTCTCACTCTCACTCTCTCTCTGCCCCTCACTCTCTCTCTCTCTCTCTCTCTCTCTGCCTCTCACTCTCTCTCTCTGCCTCTTACTCTCTCTCTCTCTGCCTCTCACTCTCTCTCTCTCTGCCTCTCACTTTCTCTCTCTCTCTCTGCCTCTCTCTGCCTCTCACTCTCACTCTCTCTCTCTGCCTCTCACTCTCTCTCTGCCTCTCACTCTCTCTCTCTCTGCCTCTCACTCTCTCTCTCTCTGCCTCTCTCTCTCTCTCTCTGCCTCTCTCTCTCTCTACCTCTCACTCTCTCTCTCTGCCTCTCTCTGCCTCTAACTCTCTCTCTCTGCCTCTCTCTCTCTGCCACTCACTCTCTCTCTCTCTCTCTGCCTCTCACTCTCTCTCTGCCTCTCTCTCTCTCTCTCTCTGCCTCTCACTCTCTCTCTGCCTCTCACTCTCTCTCTGCCTCTCACTCTCTCTCTCTCTCTCTGCCTCTCACTCTCTCTCTGCCTCTCACTCTCTCTCTCTCTCTCTCTCTGCCTCTCACTCTCTCTGCCTCTCACACTCTCTCTCTCTCTCTCTCTGCCTCTCACTCTCTCTCTCTCTCTGCCTCTCACTCTCTCTCTCTCTCTCTGCCTCTCACTCTCTCTCTCTGCCTCTCACTCTCTCTCTCTCTCTGCCTCTCATTCTCTCTGCCTCTCACTCTCACTCTCTCTGCCTCTCACTCTCTCTCTCTCTGCCTCTCACTCTCTCTCTCTCTCTGCCTCTTACTCTTTCTCTCTCTCTCTCTCTCTGCCACTCACTCTCTCTCTCTCTGCCTCTCACTCTCTCTCTCTCTGCCTCTTACTCTTTCTCTCTCTCTCTCTCTCTGCCTCTCACTCTCTCTCTCTGCCTCTCACTCTCTCTCTCTCTGCCTCTTACTCTTTCTCTCTCTCTCTCTCTGCCACTCACTCTCTCTCTCTCTGCCTCTCTCTCTCACTCTCTCTCTGCCTCTTACTCTTTTTCTCTCACTCTCTCTCTGCCTCTCTCTCTCTCTGCCACTCTCACTCTCTCTCTCTCTGCCTATTACTCTTTCTCTCTCTCTCTCTCTGCCTCTCGCTCTCTCTCTGCCTCTTACTCTTTCTCTCTCTCTCTCTCTCTGCCTCTCACTCTCTCTCTCTGCCACTCACTCTCTCTCTCTCTCTCTCTGCCTCTCTCTCTCTCTGCCTCTCTCTCTCTCTGCCTCTCTCTCTCTCTGCCACTCACTCTCTCTCTCTCTCTGCCACTCACTCTCTCTCTCTCTCTGCCTCTCACTCTCTCTCTGCCTCTCACTCTCTCTCTCTCTGCCTCTCACTCTCTCTCTCTCTGCCTCTCTCTCTCTCTCTGCCTCTTACTCTCTCTCTCTCTCTCTGCCTCTCACTCTCTCTCTCTGCCTCTCTCTCTCACTCTCTCTCTGCCTCTCTCTCTCTCTGCCACTCACTCTCTCTCTCTCTGCCACTCACTCTCTCTCTCTCTGCCTCTCACTCTCTCTCTCTCTCTGCCACTCACTCTCTCTCTCTCTCTGCCTCTCACTCTCTCTCTCTCTGCCTCTCACTCTCTGTCTCTGCCTCTCACTCTCACTCTCTCTGCCTCTCACTCTCTGTCTCTGCCTCTCACTCTCTCTCTCTCTGGTCATAATATCCACTCGTGTATAATGAGATGCAGACAGGCAGAGATTGACACACAGGATGACCAGTAAGCACACAACACAGTGCAGCCAATCACCAGACAGGACACCACCACTATAAAGCCAGAGGGCACTAGGTTTCCCGCTCTCTCGGGACCCAGCCACTGAGACAGTCAGAGTCCACGAGCTAGCACAGTGCAAACACCATGCGGTAGCTAGTAAGTCTGGTCAGGCTAGTACAAGGTCTCCAGTCAGTTCAGTATAGTGTCGACCCACAGCTGAATATGTATATCAGTTCTATCATTGAATAAAACAGTGTTGGATCTTCTCCAGTGTTAGACGTCTGTTTCTAGCTTCCCTGCATCGAGTGCAGTCCACATCGAACCTACCTGCCTAACACATCATGGTACCAGAGTGATACTGATCTTTGACGGACCTACCTCGAGTGAATCAGCGCTGACCAGCAAGCAGCCATCCGGTGAAATGGAAAACGTCCAGCCTCCTCCGCAACTCCGCATCTCCGGCAACCTCGGCGCCAATTGGAAAATCTTCAAGCAAAAGTTCCTCTTGTAGATCGAGGCCTCTGACCTCGAGGCAGCATCGGATGCCAGGAAGATCGCGCTATTTCTCTCCACCGCGGGGGACCACGCCATCCACATCTACAACTCCCTTACGTTCACTGACGGCAAAGACAAAACAAAATTTAGAACAGTCCTGCTGAAGTTTGACAGCCACTGCGACATTGAGGTGAACGAGAGCTTTGAACGGTACGTTTTCCAGCAGAGGCTTCAGGGTAAGGATAAACCTTTTCAGTCCTTCGTGACCCATCTCCGCATCCTCGCGCAGTCATGTAACTCTGACTCGACGGCTGATTCCATGATCTGGGATCAGATCGTTTTCGGGTCCACTCCGACTCCCTTCGGCAGCAGCTCCTGAAAGTCAAACAGTTGACCCTCTCTGTCGCTATCGAGATGTGCGTTGTCCATGGGCATGCTAAGAATCGTTACTCCCACATCAGGGCGGCAGAAACTGCGAAGCTGGCCTCCCACGAGGCAGAAAGGGTGCAGGCCATTGGACAAATGCAGGGCCTGAGCATCGAGGAGAGTGCGCTTTTCCCGGGTCCCTGCGCATGCGCGCCACGACCGAGTGGACGGCGAGCCCGACAACCCGACTGCACAGGTGCGTACGTCGACCGACCGCACTGCGCATGCGCGATGGCGCACGGAACGCGCTGACGTCGGAGTCATGTGTGTCCGAATTGTGGCTCCGCCCATTTAAAGCGACAATGTCCGGCAAAAGGACGCCGGTGTCTACAGTGTGACAAGCTTGGCCACTACGCAGCCCTTTGCAGATCTGCTTCACCGCTCAGCAGCAGCGATCCCAGCTGCGGCACAGAAGTGTCTGCTCAATACAGTAAGGTATGCCAGATTCCGATCCCGACAGCCCAACAGACCCTGATGCTGAGTGCCCCAAGTCCCCATACCGGGTGGGCATCATAACTACACATGCGCTGCCTTCCACCACACCTACGGAACGCCTCTCGATCCTCAGTGTGGAACCCGGCGACGAGTGGTGTGCGGTCCTCACAGTTAACAAGGCTCACAACCGGTTTAAACTGGACATCGGCGCATCAGCGAACCTCATCTCAAAATCCGGCCTCGACACCATCCGCGCCAGACCAAGCATTCTTCCACCGGCCTGCCAGCTCCTTGACTACAATGGCAATGCCATAGCTGCCAGTGGCTCATGCCAACTCGGGGTATCCAACACGGCGATCAAGGCAACCCTGCGGTTTGAAATCGTCGGGCCTGACAGAGCGTCCCTGCTCGGTGCTCGAGCCTGCAAGCTCCTGAAGCTGGTTCAGTGAATCCACACCATGTCATCATCACCGGCGACGGCCTCGCCTGATGGAAACTTGCAAGCCGACATAGATGACATTATCACGCAGTACCACAGCGTATTCGATGGAATGGGCGCGCTCCCATACCGATATAAAATCTTGCTCAAGCCGAACGCCACCCCTGTAATCCATGCACCACACCGGGTGCTGGCGCCCCTCAAGGATCGTCTGAAGAAGCAATTACAGGACCCCCAGACCAGGGCATCATATCGAAGGTCACAGAGCCCACAGACTGGGTCAGCTCCATGGTCTGCGTTAAGAAGCCGTCAGGGGAGCTTCGCATTTGCATTGACCCGAAGGATCTAAACCGCAACATCACGCGGGAGCATTACCCGATACCAAAACGTGAAGAGTTGACCAGTGAGATGGCTCATGCCAAATTCTTTACTAAACTGGACGCCTCCAAGGGTTTTTGGCAAATACAGCTGGACACGTCCAGTCGCAAGCTGTGCACGTTCAACACCCTGTTTGGTCGCTCCTGCTACAACCGGATGCCCTTTGGTATCATATCTGCCTCCGAAATATTTCACCACATCATGGAACAGATGATGGAGGGCAATGAGGGGGTACGAGTGTACGTTGACGACATAATTATTTGGTCCACAACGCCCCAGGAACACATCGCTCGCCTCAAGAAGGTATTCCAGAGAATTCATGAACATGGTCTCCAGCTCAACAGGGCCAAGTGCTCATTTGGTCAGTCGGATATTCAGTTCCGGGGTGACCACATTTCGCAGCAGGGCGTGCGGCCAGACGCCGACAAGGTCTCGGCGATCAACGCCATGAAGACCCCGGAGGACAAGAAGACGGTCCTCCGCTTCCTCGGGATGGTCAACTTCCTCGGGAAATTCATTCCCAATATGGCATCCCACACCACGGCCCTCCGCCATCTCATCAAGAAGTCGACGGAATTCCAGTGGCTGCCCACGCATGAAGAGGAATGGCGTGAGCTGAAGCCAAAGCTCGCCACAGCCCTGGTTCGAGCGTTCTTCGACCCAACCAAGGAAACCAAGATATCGACTGGTGCAAGCCAGGACGGCATTGGGGCGGTGCTCCTCCAGCGAGATGACTCCTCGTCCTGGGCTCCAGTGGCGTATGCCTCCAGGGCCATGATGCCCACTGAGCAACGGTACGCTCAGATTGAGAAGGATTGTCTGGGCCTCCTGACCGGGATAGTCAAGTTTCATGAGTACGTTTACGGCCTGCCAAAATTCACGGTTGAAATGGACCACAGGCCTCTAGTCCATATAATCCAGAAGGATTTAAATGACATGACACCTCGGTTACAGCGAATTCTTCTCAAACTACGCCGCTACGATTTCGAACTGGTCTACACGCCAGGCAAAGAGCTGATCGTTGCAGATTCCCGATCCAGGTCCATTACCACACCGTGTGAACAAAGTGACTTCATCTGCCACATAGAAGCGCAAGTGCGGTTGTGTGCCTCGAACCTTCCGGCCTCTGACGAACGGGTGGTCCAAATTCGTGAGGAGACGGCCAAGGATCCTCTGCTGCAGCATCTCAGCAATGGCTGGCAGAAGGGACAATGTCCCCAGTTCTATAACGTAAAAGACGACCTGACGGTGATGGAGGGAACCCTTCTGAAACGCGACAGGATCGTAATTCCTCAGAGCATGCGGGCTATGATGCTGGGCCAACTCCATGAGGGTCACCTTGGGGTCGAGAAATGCCAACGCAGAGCTCGGGAGGCGGTCTATTGGCCGGGCATCAGCCAGGACATTGCCGACACAGTCCTCAACTGCCCCACCTGTCAGACGTTTCAACCAGCTCAACCCAAAGAAACGCTGCAACAGCACGAGATCGTGACCTCTCCGTGGTCCAAAGTAGGTGTAGACCTTTTCCACACCAAGGGGCGTGACTACGTACTCCTGGTCGACTACTTCGCCAGTTACCCAGAGTGGTGAAACTGTCTGACCTCACGTCGAAGGCGGTGATCAAAGCTGCAAAGAAACGTTCGCCAGGCATGGGATTCTGCTCACGGTAATGAGCGACAACGGTCCTTGCTTTTACAGCCAGGAATGGTCTGATTTTGCACAGTCCTACAACTCCCGTCACGTAACCTCCAGTCCCCACTACCCGCAGTCAAGTGGGAAGGCCGAGAAAGAGGTCCATATTGTAAAGCGGTTGCTGTGCATAGCTGCAGACTCAGGCTCTGACTTCAACCTGGCGATGCTGGCATACAGGGCAACCCCACTGTCCACTGGATTGTCTCCAGCCCAGATGCTCATGAATCGCACTCTGAGGACCACAGTTTCAGCCATTCATGTTCCAGACCTTGACCCCCTCATGGTCTTCCAGAAAATGCAGCAATCACGGGCCCAACAGAAGGCCACATACGATGCTCATGCCACGGATCCACCCGAGCTGGCCCCAACTGATCATGTTCGTGTCCAGTTGCCTGAGGGCGGCTGGTCAGCCACAGCTGTTGTGATCAAACAAGTGGCCCCAAGATCGTTCCTTGTCCGCATGGCTGATGGCTCCCTGCTACGGCGCAACAGACTGGCACGGCGAAGAGTTCCAC